>NW_028170453.1:0-101874 GCF_963971535.1 Notolepis coatsorum
GTGTAATAGTGTGTAATAGTGTAATAGTGTGTAATAGTGTGTAATAGTGTGTAATAGTTGTAATAGTGTAATAGTGTGTAATAGTGTAATAGTGTGTAATAGTGTAATAGTGTGTAATAGTGTAATAGTGTGTAATAGTGTAATAGTGTAATTGTGTAATAGTGTAATAGTGTAATAGTGTGTAATAGTGTAATATTGTGTAATAGTGTAATAGTGTGTAATAGTGTAATAGTGTGTAATAGTGTGTAATAGTGTAATAGTGTGTAATAGTGTAATAGTGTGTAATAGTGTAATAGTGTGAATAGTGTAATAGTGTGTAATAGTGTGTAATAGTGTAATAGTGTGTAATAGTGTAATAGTGTAATAGTGTGTAATAGTGTGTAATAGTGTAATAGTGTAATAGTGTGTAATAGTGTAATAGTGTAATAGTGTGTAATAGTGTAATAGTGTGTAATAGTGTGTAATAGTGTAATAGTGTGTAATAGTGTAATAGTGTGTAATAGTGTAATAGTGTGTAATAGTGTAATAGTGTGTAATAGTGTAATAGCGTGTAATAGTGTGTAATAGTGTAATAGTGTAATAGTGTAATAGTGTGTAATAGTGTAATAGTGTGTAATAGTGTAATAGTGTAAGTGTGTAATAGTGTGTAATAGTGTGTAATAGTGTAATAGTGTGTACTAGTGTGTAATAGTGTAATAGTGTAATAGTGTAATAGTGTGTAATAGTGTAATAGTGTGTAATAGTGTAATAGTGTGTAATAGTGTGTAATAGTGTAATAGTGTGTAATAGTGTGTAATAGTGTGTAATAGTGTAATAGTGTAATAGTGTGTAATAGTGTAATAGTGTGTAATAGTGTAATAGTGTGTAATAGTGTAATAGTGTGTAATAGTGTAATAGTGTGTAATAGTGTGTAATAGTGTAATAGTGTGTAATAGTGTAAATGTAATAGTGTGTAATAGTGTAATAGTGTAATAGTGTGTAATAGTGTAATAGTGTGTAATAGTGTAATAGTGTGTAATAGTGTAATAGTGTAATAGTGTGTAATAGTGTAATAGTGTGTAATAGTGTGTAATAGTGTGTAATAGTGTAATAGTGTGTAATAGTGTTAATAGTGTGTAATAGTGTAATAGTGTGTAATAGTGTAATAGTGTAATAGTGTGTAATAGTGTAATAGTGTGTAATAGTGTAATAGTGTAATAGTGTAATAGTGTGTAATAGTGTAATAGTGTGTAATAGTGTAATAGTGTAATAGTGTGTAATAGTGTAATAGTGTGTAATAGTGTAATAGTGTGTAATAGTGTAATAGTGTAATAGTGTGTAATAGTGTAATAGTGTGTAAGAGTGTAATAGTGTGTAATTGTGTAATATAGTGTAATAGTGTAATAGTGCAATAGTGTGTAATAGTGTAATAGTGTTATAGTGTGTAATAGTGTAATAGTGTAATAGTGTGTAATAGTGTAATAGTGTGTAATAGTGTAATAGTGTGTAATAGTGTAATAGTGTGTAATAGTGTAATAGTGTGGTAATAGTGTAATAGTGTAATAGTGTGTAATAGTGTAATAGTGTGTAATAGTGTAATAGTGTGTAATAGTGTAATAGTGTAATAGTGTGTAATAGTGTAATAGTGTAATAGTGTGTAATAGTGTGTAATAGTGTAATAGTGTGTAATAGTGTAATAGTGTAATAGTGTGTAATAGTGTAATAGTGTAATAGTGTAATAGTGTGTAATAGTGTAATAGTGTGTAATAGTGTAATAGTGTAATAGTGTGTAATAGTGTAATAGTGTAATATGTGTAATAGTGTAATAGTGTGTAATAGTGTAATAGTGTAATAGTGTAATAGTGTGTAATAGTGTAATAGTGTGTAATAGTGTAATAGTGTGTAATAGTGTAATAGTGTGTAATAGTGTGTAATAGTGTAATATTGTGTAATAGTGTTGCGGGTTGTGTCATTGCACTCAGTAGGGATATCCTCTTTGATTGGTCTATGTTGACCACTCCCCCGATCCTTAGGCCGCGCCCCCTTTTTGTATCCTTTGAACCGTTTGTCATAGAGACTCGCGAGAGACCCTCTCCCCCGTTGGCCGGCGGTGCACAGGCGTCACCCACACTTTCACAATTTCCCCCGCGCGGAATTGTCTAGTATTTATTTATTTCTTTATTCCACCGATTTTGCAAACACTTTGCAACACGTAAGCGTTCGCGCCCCATACACGTGAAAGGTATCAAAACGAGCGGCTTGCCTATGGCAACACCGGTCTCGAACCCGTAAAAGTTTCACCGCACCGTCTGGCTACGAATCGACTTTAAACGGTAAAATTTCGGTCCCATTGGGAATGCATTGCATTTTAGAGTGTAGCAGCTGAAATAATCTTTTTCCCCCTACCTTGGGTGAATTGCGAGTGTGATCTCAATTTTGGACGTAGAAATAAAACAAACACATCAAAACGATGACACGGCTGTCAACCCGCTCACAAAAGAAAAATAAATGGAATTGGACATTTCTATCTCAACTGACGACCATTTGTTTGAAGGTTCTCCTCCCCATTGACCGCCATGCAATCGCCCTCTAGAAATCACATTTTTCACACTATTTTTTAGCCTTCTGTTCCGATCGCCGAAGGAGTGCCACAATATCGCACGAATGTCACAATATCGCGCACAACCCTTCGCCTACTCATTGTAGTGCTCATGTGCGCGTCACAACGCTTCATCTCTTATAGTTTTCTTTTAATCAATGTGACAATGCAGTCATGCATCTGCCTCCATAGAAATCCATTGGATAGAAAATATGCAAGTCATAGTGATTGCTTCACCTGTGTGGCTCATGGCTCACTCATGATTGGTTCAGCTGTGTGGCTCGTGGCTGAGCTGCCAATGACATCATCCACTTAACCCATCATTGGCCATCACTGTGTTGCAGTACTGAATTGCTGACAGCGCCCTCTGTCTTGTGGGTTGTGTCATTGTACTCAGTAGGGATATCCTCTTTCATTTTTCATTGGTCCATGTTGACCACCTTTCATTGGTCGATGTTGACCACTCCCCGATCCTTAGACCACGCCCCCTTAGGCCACACCCCCTCAGTGTATCTCTTGAACCGTTTGTCGTAGAGACTTGCGGATTGTGCCATTGTACTCGGTGTAATAGTGTAATAGTGTGTAATAGTGTAATAGTGTGTAATAGTGTAATAGTGTAATAGTGTGTAATAGTGTAATAGTGTGTAATAGTGTGTAATAGTGTAATAGTGTGTAATAGTGTGTAATAGTGTAATAGTGTAATAGTGTGTAATAGTGTAATATTGTGTAATAGTGTAATAGTGTAATAGTGTGTAATAGTGTAATAGTGTGTAATAGTGTAATAGTGTAATAGTGTGTAATAGTGTAATAGTGTGTAATAGTGTAATAGTGTAATAGTGTAATAGTGTGTAATAGTGTAATAGTGTGTAATAGTGTAATAGTGTAATAGTGTAATAGTGTGTAATAGTGTAATAGTGTGTAATAGTGTAATAGTGTAATAGTGCAATAGTGTGTAATAGTGTAATAGTGTAATAGTGTTATAGTGTGTAATAGTGTAATAGTGTAATAGTGTAATAGTGTGTAATAGTGTGTAATAGTGTAATAGTGTAATAGTGTGTAATAGTGTAATAGTGTAATAGTGTGTAATAGTGTAATAGTGTGTAATAGTGTGTAATAGTGTAATAGTGTGTAATAGTGTAATAGTGTGTAATAGTGTAATAGTGTAATAGTGTGTAATAGTGTAATAGTGTGTAATAGTGTAATAGTGTGTAATAGTGTAATAGTGTAATAGTGTGTAATAGTGTAATAGTGTGTAATAGTGTGTAATAGTGTAATAGTGTGTAATAGTGTGTAATAGTGTAATAGTGTAATAGTGTGTAATAGTGTAATATTGTGTAATAGTGTAATAGTGTAATAGTGTGTAATAGTGTAATAGTGTGTAATAGTGTAATAGTGTAATAGTGTGTAATAGTGTAATATTGTGTAATAGTGTGTAATAGTGTAATAGTGTAATAGTGTGTAATAGTGTAATAGTGTGTAATAGTGTAATAGTGTTTAATAGTGTTATAGTGTGTAATAGTGTAATAGTGTAATAGTGTGTAATAGTGTAATAGTGTAATAGTGTAATAGTGTAATAGTGTAATAGTGTAATAGTGTGTAATAGTGTAATAGTGTGTAATAGTGTAATAGTGTAATAGTGCAATAGTGTGTAATAGTGTAATAGTGTAATAGTGTTATAGTGTGTAATAGTGTAATAGTGTAATAGTGTAATAGTGTGTAATAGTGTGTAATAGTGTAATAGTGTAATAGTGTGTAATAGTGTAATAGTGTAATAGTGTGTAATAGTGTAATAGTGTGTAATAGTGTGTAATAGTGTAATAGTGTGTAATAGTGTAATAGTGTGTAATAGTGTAATAGTGTAATAGTGTGTAATAGTGTAATAGTGTAATAGTGTGTAATAGTGTAATAGTGTGTAATAGTGTAATAGTGTAATAGTGTGTAATAGTGTAATAGTGTGTAATAGTGTAATAGTGTGTAATAGTGTAATAGTGTAATAGTGTGTAATAGTGTAATAGTGTAATAGTGTGTAATAGTGTAATAGTGTGTAATAGTGTAATAGTGTAATAGTGTGTAATAGTGTAATAGTGTGTAATAGTGTAATAGTGTGTAATAGTGTGTAATAGTGTAATAGTGTGTAATAGTGTAATAGTGTGTAATAGTGTAATATTGTGTAATAGTGTAATAGTGTGTAATAGTGTAATAGTGTGTAATAGTGTAATAGTGTAATAGTGTGTAATAGTGTAATAGTGTGTAATAGTGTGTAATAGTGTAATAGTGTAATAGTGTGTAATAGTGTAATAGTGTCTAATAGTGTAATAGTGTGTAATAGTGTGTAATAGTGTAATAGTGTAATAGTGTGTAATAGTGTAATAGTGTAATAGTGTGTAATAGTGTAATAGTGTAATAGTGTGTAATAGTGTAATAGTGTGTAATAGTGTAATAGTGTAATAGTGTAATAGTGTGTAATAGTGTAATAGTGTGTAATAGTGTAATAGTGTAATAGTGTGTAATAGTGTAATAGTGTAATAGTGTAATAGTGTAATAGTGTGTAATAGTGTAATAGTGTGTAATAGTGTAATAGTGTAATAGTGTAATAGTGTGTAATAGTGTAATAGTGTGTAATAGTGTGTAATAGTGTAATAGTGTAATAGTGTGTAATAGTGTAATAGTGTCGAATAGTGTAATAGTGTGTAATAGTGTGTAATAGTGTAATAGTGTAATAGTGTGTAATAGTGTAATAGTGTAATAGTGTGTAATAGTGTAATAGTGTGTAATAGTGTAATAGTGTGTAATAGTGTAATAGTGTGTAATAGTGTGTAATAGTGTAATAGTGTGTAATAGTGTGTAATAGTGTGTAATAGTGTAATAGTGTAATAGTGTGTAATAGTGTAATAGTGTGTAATAGTGTAATAGTGTGTAATAGTGTAATAGTGTGTAATAGTGTAATAGTGTAATTGTGTAATAGTGTAATAGTGTAATAGTGTGTAATAGTGTAATATTGTGTAATAGTGTAATAGTGTGTAATAGTGTAATAGTGTGTAATAGTGTGTAATAGTGTAATAGTGTGTAATAGTGTAATAGTGTGTAATAGTGTAATAGTGTGAAATAGTGTAATAGTGTGTAATAGTGTGTAATAGTGTAATAGTGTGTAATAGTGTAATAGTGTAATAGTGTGTAATAGTGTGTAATAGTGTAATAGTGTAATAGTGTGTAATAGTGTAATAGTGTAATAGTGTGTAATAGTGTAATAGTGTGTAATAGTGTGTAATAGTGTAATAGTGTGTAATAGTGTAATAGTGTGTAATAGTGTAATATTGTGTAATAGTGTAATAGTGTGTAATAGTGTAATAGCGTGTAATAGTGTGTAATAGTGTAATAGTGTAATAGTGTAATAGTGTGTAATAGTGTAATAGTGTGTAATAGTGTAATAGTGTAAGTGTGTAATAGTGTGTAATAGTGTGTAATAGTGTAATAGTGTGTACTAGTGTGTAATAGTGTAATAGTGTAATAGTGTAATAGTGTGTAATAGTGTAATAGTGTGTAATAGTGTAATAGTGTGTAATAGTGTGTAATAGTGTAATAGTGTGTAATAGTGTGTAATAGTGTGTAATAGTGTAATAGTGTAATAGTGTGTAATAGTGTAATAGTGTGTAATAGTGTAATAGTGTGTAATAGTGTAATAGTGTGTAATAGTGTAATAGTGTGTAATAGTGTGTAATAGTGTAATAGTGTGTAATAGTGTAAAATGTAATAGTGTGTAATAGTGTAATAGTGTAATAGTGTGTAATAGTGTAATAGTGTGTAATAGTGTAATAGTGTGTAATAGTGTAATAGTGTAATAGTGTGTAATAGTGTAATAGTGTGTAATAGTGTGTAATAGTGTGTAATAGTGTAATAGTGTGTAATAGTGTAATAGTGTGTAATAGTGTAATAGTGTGTAATAGTGTAATAGTGTAATAGTGTGTAATAGTGTAATAGTGTGTAATAGTGTAATAGTGTAATAGTGTAATAGTGTGTAATAGTGTAATAGTGTGTAATAGTGTAATAGTGTAATAGTGTGTAATAGTGTAATAGTGTGTAATAGTGTAATAGTGTGTAATAGTGTAATAGTGTAATAGTGTGTAATAGTGTAATAGTGTGTAAGAGTGTAATAGTGTGTAATTGTGTAATATAGTGTAATAGTGTAATAGTGCAATAGTGTGTAATAGTGTAATAGTGTTATAGTGTGTAATAGTGTAATAGTGTAATAGTGTGTAATAGTGTAATAGTGTGTAATAGTGTAATAGTGTGTAATAGTGTAATAGTGTGTAATAGTGTAATAGTGTGTAATAGTGTAATAGTGTAATAGTGTGTAATAGTGTAATAGTGTGTAATAGTGTAATAGTGTGTAATAGTGTAATAGTGTAATAGTGTGTAATAGTGTAATAGTGTAATAGTGTGTAATAGTGTGTAATAGTGTAATAGTGTGTAATAGTGTAATAGTGTAATAGTGTGTAATAGTGTAATAGTGTAATAGTGTAATAGTGTGTAATAGTGTAATAGTGTGTAATAGTGTAATAGTGTAATAGTGTGTAATAGTGTAATAGTGTAATAGTGTGTAATAGTGTAATAGTGTGTAATAGTGTAATAGTGTAATAGTGTAATAGTGTGTAATAGTGTAATAGTGTGTAATAGTGTAATAGTGTGTAATAGTGTAATAGTGTGTAATAGTGTGTAATAGTGTAATATTGTGTAATAGTGTTGCGGGTTGTGTCATTGCACTCAGTAGGGATATCCTCTTTGATTGGTCTATGTTGACCACTCCCCCGATCCTTAGGCCGCGCCCCCTTTTTGTATCCTTTGAACCGTTTGTCATAGAGACTCGCGAGAGACCCTCTCCCCCGTTGGCCGGCGGTGCACAGGCGTCACCCACACTTTCACAATTTCCCCCGCGCGGAATTGTCTAGTATTTATTTATTTCTTTATTCCACCGATTTTGCAAACACTTTGCAACACGTAAGCGTTCGCGCCCCATACACGTGAAAGGTATCAAAACGAGCGGCTTGCCTATGGCAACACCGGTCTCGAACCCGTAAAAGTTTCACCGCACCGTCTGGCTACGAATCGACTTTAAACGGTAAAATTTCGGTCCCATTGGGAATGCATTGCATTTTAGAGTGTAGCAGCTGAAATAATCTTTTTCCCCCTACCTTGGGTGAATTGCGAGTGTGATCTCAATTTTGGACGTAGAAATAAAACAAACACATCAAAACGATGACACGGCTGTCAACCCGCTCACAAAAGAAAAATAAATGGAATTGGACATTTCTATCTCAACTGACGACCATTTGTTTGAAGGTTCTCCTCCCCATTGACCGCCATGCAATCGCCCTCTAGAAATCACATTTTTCACACTATTTTTTAGCCTTCTGTTCCGATCGCCGAAGGAGTGCCACAATATCGCACGAATGTCACAATATCGCGCACAACCCTTCGCCTACTCATTGTAGTGCTCATGTGCGCGTCACAACGCTTCATCTCTTATAGTTTTCTTTTAATCAATGTGACAATGCAGTCATGCATCTGCCTCCATAGAAATCCATTGGATAGAAAATATGCAAGTCATAGTGATTGCTTCACCTGTGTGGCTCATGGCTCACTCATGATTGGTTCAGCTGTGTGGCTCGTGGCTGAGCTGCCAATGACATCATCCACTTAACCCATCATTGGCCATCACTGTGTTGCAGTACTGAATTGCTGACAGCGCCCTCTGTCTTGTGGGTTGTGTCATTGTACTCAGTAGGGATATCCTCTTTCATTTTTCATTGGTCCATGTTGACCACCTTTCATTGGTCGATGTTGACCACTCCCCCGATCCTTAGACCACGCCCCCTTAGGCCACACCCCCTCAGTGTATCTCTTGAACCGTTTGTCGTAGAGACTTGCGGATTGTGCCATTGTACTCGGTGTAATAGTGTAATAGTGTGTAATAGTGTAATAGTGTGTAATAGTGTAATAGTGTAATAGTGTGTAATAGTGTAATAGTGTGTAATAGTGTGTAATAGTGTAATAGTGTGTAATAGTGTGTAATAGTGTAATAGTGTAATAGTGTGTAATAGTGTAATATTGTGTAATAGTGTAATAGTGTAATAGTGTGTAATAGTGTAATAGTGTGTAATAGTGTAATAGTGTAATAGTGTGTAATAGTGTAATATTGTGTAATAGTGTGTAATAGTGTAATAGTGTAATAGTGTGTAATAGTGTAATAGTGTCTAATAGTGTAATAGTGTGTAATAGTGTAATAGTGTAATAGTGTAATAGTGTGTAATAGTGTAATAGTGTGTAATAGTGTAATAGTGTGTAATAGTGTAATAGTGTAATAGTGTGTAATAGTGTAATAGTGTGTAATAGTGTAATATTGTAATAGTGTGTAATAGTGTAATAGTGTGTAATAGTGTAATAGTGTAATAGTGTGTAATAGTGTAATAGTGTAATAGTGTGTAATAGTGTAATAGTGGAATAGTGTGTAATAGTGTAATAGTGTGTAATAGTGTAATAGTGTAATAGTGTGTAATAGTGTACTAGTGTGTAATAGTGTAATAGTGTAATAGTGTGTAATAGTGTAATAGTGTAATAGTGTGTAATAGTGTAATAGTGTGTAATAGTGTAATAGTGTAATAGTGTAGTGTGTAATAGTGTAATAGTGTAATAGTGTGTAATAGTGTAATAGTGTAATAGTGTGTAATAGTGTAATAGTGTAATAGTGTGTAATAGTGTAATAGTGTAATAGTGTGTAATAGTGTAATAGTGTGTAATAGTGTAATAGTGTGTAATAGTGTAATAGTGTAATAGTGTGTAATAGTGTAATAGTGTGTAATAGTGTAATAGTGTGTAATAGTGTAATAGTGTAATAGTGTGTAATAGTGTAATAGTGTGTAATAGTGTAATAGTGTAATAGTGTGTAATAGTGTAATAGTGTGTAATAGTGTAATAGTGTGTAATAGTGTAATAGTGTAATAGTGTGTAATAGTGTAATAGTGTGTAATAGTGTAATAGTGTGTAATAGTGTAATAGTGTGTAATAGTGTAATAGTGTGTAATAGTGTAATAGTGTGTAATAGTGTAATAGTGTGTAATAGTGTAATAGTGTAATAGTGTGTAATAGTGTAATAGTGTAATAGTGTGTAATAGTGTAATAGTGTGTAATAGTGTAATAGTGTAATAGTGTGTAATAGTGTGTAATAGTGTGTAATAGTGTAATAGTGTGTAATAGTGTAATAGTGTAATAGTGTGTAATAGTGTAATAGTGTAATAGTGTAATAGTGTAATAGTGTGTAATAGTGTAATAGTGTGTAATAGTGTAATAGTGTAATAGTGTAATAGTGTGTAATAGTGTAATAGTGTGTAATAGTGTGTAATAGTGTAATAGTGTAATAGTGTGTAATAGTGTAATAGTGTCGAATAGTGTAATAGTGTGTAATAGTGTGTAATAGTGTAATAGTGTAATAGTGTGTAATAGTGTAATAGTGTAATAGTGTGTAATAGTGTAATAGTGTGTAATAGTGTAATAGTGTGTAATAGTGTAATAGTGTGTAATAGTGTGTAATAGTGTAATAGTGTGTAATAGTGTGTAATAGTGTGTAATAGTGTAATAGTGTAATAGTGTGTAATAGTGTAATAGTGTGTAATAGTGTAATAGTGTTTAATAGTGTTATAGTGTGTAATAGTGTAATAGTGTAATAGTGTGTAATAGTGTAATAGTGTAATAGTGTAATAGTGTAATAGTGTAATAGTGTAATAGTGTGTAATAGTGTAATAGTGTGTAATAGTGTAATAGTGTAATAGTGCAATAGTGTGTAATAGTGTAATAGTGTAATAGTGTTATAGTGTGTAATAGTGTAATAGTGTAATAGTGTAATAGTGTGTAATAGTGTGTAATAGTGTAATAGTGTAATAGTGTGTAATAGTGTAATAGTGTAATAGTGTGTAATAGTGTAATAGTGTGTAATAGTGTGTAATAGTGTAATAGTGTGTAATAGTGTAATAGTGTGTAATAGTGTAATAGTGTAATAGTGTGTAATAGTGTAATAGTGTGTAATAGTGTAATAGTGTGTAATAGTGTAATAGTGTAATAGTGTGTAATAGTGTAATAGTGTGTAATAGTGTGTAATAGTGTAATAGTGTGTAATAGTGTGTAATAGTGTAATAGTGTAATAGTGTGTAATAGTGTAATATTGTGTAATAGTGTAATAGTGTAATAGTGTGTAATAGTGTAATAGTGTGTAATAGTGTAATAGTGTAATAGTGTGTAATAGTGTAATATTGTGTAATAGTGTGTAATAGTGTAATAGTGTAATAGTGTGTAATAGTGTAATAGTGTGTAATAGTGTAATAGTGTTTAATAGTGTTATAGTGTGTAATAGTGTAATAGTGTAATAGTGTGTAATAGTGTAATAGTGTAATAGTGTAATAGTGTAATAGTGTAATAGTGTAATAGTGTGTAATAGTGTAATAGTGTGTAATAGTGTAATAGTGTAATAGTGCAATAGTGTGTAATAGTGTAATAGTGTAATAGTGTTATAGTGTGTAATAGTGTAATAGTGTAATAGTGTAATAGTGTGTAATAGTGTGTAATAGTGTAATAGTGTAATAGTGTGTAATAGTGTAATAGTGTAATAGTGTGTAATAGTGTAATAGTGTGTAATAGTGTGTAATAGTGTAATAGTGTGTAATAGTGTAATAGTGTGTAATAGTGTAATAGTGTAATAGTGTGTAATAGTGTAATAGTGTAATAGTGTGTAATAGTGTAATAGTGTGTAATAGTGTAATAGTGTAATAGTGTGTAATAGTGTAATAGTGTGTAATAGTGTAATAGTGTGTAATAGTGTAATAGTGTAATAGTGTGTAATAGTGTAATAGTGTAATAGTGTGTAATAGTGTAATAGTGTGTAATAGTGTAATAGTGTAATAGTGTGTAATAGTGTAATAGTGTGTAATAGTGTAATAGTGTGTAATAGTGTGTAATAGTGTAATAGTGTGTAATAGTGTAATAGTGTGTAATAGTGTAATATTGTGTAATAGTGTAATAGTGTGTAATAGTGTAATAGTGTGTAATAGTGTAATAGTGTAATAGTGTGTAATAGTGTAATAGTGTGTAATAGTGTGTAATAGTGTAATAGTGTAATAGTGTGTAATAGTGTAATAGTGTCTAATAGTGTAATAGTGTGTAATAGTGTGTAATAGTGTAATAGTGTGTAATAGTGTAATAGTGTAATAGTGTGTAATAGTGTAATAGTGTAATAGTGTGTAATAGTGTAATAGTGTGTAATAGTGTAATAGTGTAATAGTGTAATAGTGTGTAATAGTGTAATAGTGTGTAATAGTGTAATAGTGTAATAGTGTGTAATAGTGTAATAGTGTAATAGTGTAATAGTGTAATAGTGTGTAATAGTGTAATAGTGTGTAATAGTGTAATAGTGTAATAGTGTAATAGTGTGTAATAGTGTAATAGTGTGTAATAGTGTGTAATAGTGTAATAGTGTAATAGTGTGTAATAGTGTAATAGTGTCGAATAGTGTAATAGTGTGTAATAGTGTGTAATAGTGTAATAGTGTAATAGTGTGTAATAGTGTAATAGTGTAATAGTGTGTAATAGTGTAATAGTGTGTAATAGTGTAATAGTGTGTAATAGTGTAATAGTGTGTAATAGTGTGTAATAGTGTAATAGTGTGTAATAGTGTGTAATAGTGTGTAATAGTGTAATAGTGTAATAGTGTGTAATAGTGTAATAGTGTGTAATAGTGTAATAGTGTGTAATAGTGTAATAGTGTGTAATAGTGTAATAGTGTAATTGTGTAATAGTGTAATAGTGTAATAGTGTGTAATAGTGTAATATTGTGTAATAGTGTAATAGTGTGTAATAGTGTAATAGTGTGTAATAGTGTGTAATAGTGTAATAGTGTGTAATAGTGTAATAGTGTGTAATAGTGTAATAGTGTGAAATAGTGTAATAGTGTGTAATAGTGTGTAATAGTGTAATAGTGTGTAATAGTGTAATAGTGTAATAGTGTGTAATAGTGTGTAATAGTGTAATAGTGTAATAGTGTGTAATAGTGTAATAGTGTAATAGTGTGTAATAGTGTAATAGTGTGTAATAGTGTGTAATAGTGTAATAGTGTGTAATAGTGTAATAGTGTGTAATAGTGTAATATTGTGTAATAGTGTAATAGTGTGTAATAGTGTAATAGCGTGTAATAGTGTGTAATAGTGTAATAGTGTAATAGTGTAATAGTGTGTAATAGTGTAATAGTGTGTAATAGTGTAATAGTGTAAGTGTGTAATAGTGTGTAATAGTGTGTAATAGTGTAATAGTGTGTACTAGTGTGTAATAGTGTAATAGTGTAATAGTGTAATAGTGTGTAATAGTGTAATAGTGTGTAATAGTGTAATAGTGTGTAATAGTGTGTAATAGTGTAATAGTGTGTAATAGTGTGTAATAGTGTGTAATAGTGTAATAGTGTAATAGTGTGTAATAGTGTAATAGTGTGTAATAGTGTAATAGTGTGTAATAGTGTAATAGTGTGTAATAGTGTAATAGTGTGTAATAGTGTGTAATAGTGTAATAGTGTGTAATAGTGTAAAATGTAATAGTGTGTAATAGTGTAATAGTGTAATAGTGTGTAATAGTGTAATAGTGTGTAATAGTGTAATAGTGTGTAATAGTGTAATAGTGTAATAGTGTGTAATAGTGTAATAGTGTGTAATAGTGTGTAATAGTGTGTAATAGTGTAATAGTGTGTAATAGTGTAATAGTGTGTAATAGTGTAATAGTGTGTAATAGTGTAATAGTGTAATAGTGTGTAATAGTGTAATAGTGTGTAATAGTGTAATAGTGTAATAGTGTAATAGTGTGTAATAGTGTAATAGTGTGTAATAGTGTAATAGTGTAATAGTGTGTAATAGTGTAATAGTGTGTAATAGTGTAATAGTGTGTAATAGTGTAATAGTGTAATAGTGTGTAATAGTGTAATAGTGTGTAAGAGTGTAATAGTGTGTAATTGTGTAATATAGTGTAATAGTGTAATAGTGCAATAGTGTGTAATAGTGTAATAGTGTTATAGTGTGTAATAGTGTAATAGTGTAATAGTGTGTAATAGTGTAATAGTGTGTAATAGTGTAATAGTGTGTAATAGTGTAATAGTGTGTAATAGTGTAATAGTGTGTAATAGTGTAATAGTGTAATAGTGTGTAATAGTGTAATAGTGTGTAATAGTGTAATAGTGTGTAATAGTGTAATAGTGTAATAGTGTGTAATAGTGTAATAGTGTAATAGTGTGTAATAGTGTGTAATAGTGTAATAGTGTGTAATAGTGTAATAGTGTAATAGTGTGTAATAGTGTAATAGTGTAATAGTGTAATAGTGTGTAATAGTGTAATAGTGTGTAATAGTGTAATAGTGTAATAGTGTGTAATAGTGTAATAGTGTAATAGTGTGTAATAGTGTAATAGTGTGTAATAGTGTAATAGTGTAATAGTGTAATAGTGTGTAATAGTGTAATAGTGTGTAATAGTGTAATAGTGTGTAATAGTGTAATAGTGTGTAATAGTGTGTAATAGTGTAATATTGTGTAATAGTGTTGCGGGTTGTGTCATTGCACTCAGTAGGGATATCCTCTTTGATTGGTCTATGTTGACCACTCCCCCGATCCTTAGGCCGCGCCCCCTTTTTGTATCCTTTGAACCGTTTGTCATAGAGACTCGCGAGAGACCCTCTCCCCCGTTGGCCGGCGGTGCACAGGCGTCACCCACACTTTCACAATTTCCCCCGCGCGGAATTGTCTAGTTATTTATTATTCTTTATTCCACCGATTTTGCAAACACTTTGCAACACGTAAGCGTTCGCGCCCCATACACGTGAAAGGTATCAAAACGAGCGGCTTGCCTATGGCAACACCGGTCTCCGAACTCGTAAAGTTTCACCGCACCGTCTGGCTACGAATCGACTTTAAACGGTAAAATATCGGTCCCATTGGGAATGCATTGCATTTTAGAGTGTAGCAGCTGAAATAATCTTTTTCCCCCTACCTTGGGTGAATTGCGAGTGTGTTCTCAATTTTGGACGTAGAAATAAAACAAACACATCAAAACGATGACACGGCTGTCAACCCGCTCACAAAAGAAAAATAAATGGAATTGGACATTTCTATCTCAACTGACGACCATTTGTTTGAAGGTTCTCCTCCCCATTGACCGCCATGCAATCGCACTCTAGAAATCACATTTTTCACACTATTTTTTAGCCTTCTGTTCCGATCGCCGAAGGAGTGCCACAATATCGCACGAATGTCACAATATCGCGCACAACCCTTCGCCTACTCGTTGTAGTGCTCATGTGCGCGTCACAACGCTTCATCTCTTATAGTTTTCTTTTAATCAATGTGACAATGCAGTCATGCATCTGCCTCCATAGAAATGCATTGGATAGAAAATATGCAAGTCATAGTGATTGCTTCACCTGTGTGGCTCATGGCTCACTCATGATTGGTTCAGCTGTGTGGCTCGTGGCTGAGCTGCCAATGACATCATCCACTTAACCCATCATTGGCCATCACTGTGTTGCAGTACTGAATTGCTGACAGCGCCCTCTGTCTTGTGGGTTGTGTCATTGTACTCAGTAGGGATATCCTCTTTCATTTTTCATTGGTCCATGTTGACCACCTTTCATTGGTCGATGTTGACCACTCCCCCGATCCTTAGACCACGCCCCCTTAGGCCACACCCCCTCAGTGTATCTCTTGAACAGTTTGTCGTAGAGACTTGCGGATTGTGCCATTGGTCGATCTTGACCACCTTTCATTGGTCGATGTTGACCACTCCCCCGATCCTTAGACCACGCCCCCTTAGGCCACACCCCCTCAGTGTATCTCTTGAACCGTTTGTCGTAGAGACTTGCGGATTGTGCCATTGTACTCGGTTTAATAGTGTAATAGTGTGTAATAGTGTAATAGTGTAATAGTGTGTAATAGTGTAATAGTGTGTAATAGTGTAATAGTGTAATAGTGTGTAATAGTGTAATAGTGTAATAGTGTGTAATAGTGTAATAGTGTAATAGTGTGTAATAGTGTAATAGTGTGTAATAGTGTAATAGTGTGTAATAGTGTAATATTGTGTAATAGTGTAATAGTGTAATAGTGTGTAATAGTGTAATAGTGTAATAGTGTGCAATAGTGTAATAGTGTATAATAGTGTGTAATAGTGTAATAGTGTGTAATAGTGTAATAGTGTAATAGTGTGTAATAGTGTGTAATAGTGTGTAATAGTGTAATAGTGTGTAATAGTGTAATAGTGTGTAATAGTGTAATAGTGTAATAGTGTGTAATAGTGTAATAGTGTAATAGTGTAATAGTGTAATATTGTGTAATATTGTGTAATAGTGTAATAGTGTAATAGTGTGTAATAGTGTAATAGTGTGTAATAGTGTAATAGTGTGTAATAGTGTGTAATAGTGTGTAATAGTGTAATAGTGTGTAATAGTGTAATAGTGTGTAATAGTGTAATAGTGTGTAATAGTGTGTAATAGTGTAATAGTGTGTAATAGTGTAATAGTGTGTAATAGTGTAATAGTGTAATAGTGTGTAATAGTGTAATAGTGTGTAATAGTGTGTAATAGTGTAATAGTGTGTAATAGTGTGTAATAGTGTGTAATAGTGTAATAGTGTGTAATAGTGTAATAGTGTGTAATAGTGTAATAGTGTAATAGTGTGTAATAGTGTAATAGTGTAATAGTGTGTAATAGTGTAATAGTGTAATAGTGTGTAATAGTGTAATAGTGTGTAATAGTGTAATAGTGTGTAATAGTGTAATAGTGTGTAATAGTGTGTAATAGTGTAATAGTGTAATAGTGTGTAATAGTGTAATAGTGTAATAGTGTGTAATAGTGTAATAGTGTGTAATAGTGTAATAGCGTAATAGTGTAATAGTGTAATAGTGTGTAATAGTGTAATAGTGTAATAGTGTGTAATAGTGTAATAGTGTGTAATAGTGTAATAGTGTAATAGTGTGTAATAGTGTGTAATAGTGTAATAGTGTAATAGCGTGTAATAGTGTAATAGTGTGTAATAGTGTAATAGTGTGTAATAGTGTGTAATAGTGTGTAATAGTGTAATAGTGTGTAATAGTGTAATAGTGTGTAATAGTGTAATAGTGTGTAATAGTGTAATAGTGTAATAGTGTAATAGCGTGTAATAGTGTAATAGTGTGTAATAGTGTAATAGTGTGTAATAGTGTGTAATAGTGTAATAGTGTGTAATAGTGTGTAATAGTGTGTAATAGTGTGTAATAGTGTAATAGTGTAATAGCGTGTAATAGTGTAATAGTGTAATAGTGTGTAATAGTGTGTAATAGTGTGTAATAGTGTAATAGTGTGTAATAGTGTAATATTGTGTAATAGTGTAATAGTGTAATAGTGTGTAATAGTGTAATAGTGTAATAGTGTAATAGCGTGTAATAGTGTAATAGTGTGTAATAGTGTAATAGTGTGTAATAGTGTAATAGTGTGTAATAGTGTAATAGTGTAATAGTGTGTAATAGTGTAATAGTGTAATAGTGTGTAATAGTGTAATATTGTGTAATAGTGTAATAGTGTAATAGTGTGTAATAGTGTAATAGTGTGTAATAGTGTGTAATAGTGTAATAGTGTGTAATAGTGTGTAATAGTGTAATAGTGTGTAATAGTGTAATAGTGTGTAATAGTGTAATAGTGTGTAATAGTGTAATAGTGTGTAATAGTGTAATAGTGTGTAATAGTGTAATAGTGTGTAATAGTGTAATAGTGTAATAGTGTAATAGTGTAATAGTGTGTAATAGTGTGTAATAGTGTAATAGTGTGTAATAGTGTGTAATAGTGTGTAATAGTGTGTAATAGTGTAATAGTGTGTAATAGTGTAATAGTGTGTAATAGTGTGTAATAGTGTAATAGTGTGTAATAGTGTAATAGTGTGTAATAGTGTAATAGTGTAATAGTGTGTAATAGTGTAATATTGTGTAATAGTGTAATAGTGTAATAGTGTGTAATAGTGTAATAGTGTGTAATAGTGTAATAGTGTGTAATAGTGTGTAATAGTGTGTAATAGTGTGTAATAGTGTGTAATAGTGTAATAGTGTGTAATAGTGTAATAGTGTAATAGTGTAATAGTGTGTAATAGTGTAATAGTGTAATAGTGTGTAATAGTGTAATAGTGTAATAGTGTAATAGTGTGTAATAGTGTAATAGTGTGTAATAGTGTAATAGTGTGTAATAGTGTAATAGTGTGTAATAGTGTGTAATAGTGTAATAGTGTGT
The DNA here is from genome assembly GCF_963971535.1 of Notolepis coatsorum. NCBI lineage: Eukaryota > Metazoa > Chordata > Actinopteri > Aulopiformes > Paralepididae > Notolepis > Notolepis coatsorum. Next base: position 17,897 of record NW_028170453.1, read on the forward strand.
AATAGTGTAATAGTGTAATAGTGTAATAGTGTGTAATAGTGTAATAGCGGAATAGTGTAATAGTGTGTAATAGTGTAATAGTGTGTAATAGTGTAATAGTGTGTAATAGTGCAATAGTGTAATAGTGTGTAATAGTGTGTAATAGTGTAATAGTGTAATAGTGTGTAATAGTGTAATAGTGTAATAGCGTGTAATAGTGTGTAATAGTGTAATAGTGTAATAGTGTGTAATAGTGTAATAGTGTGTAATAGTGTAATAGTGTGTAATAGTGTAATAGTGTAATAGTGTAATAGTGTGTAATAGTGTAATAGTGTAATAGTGTGTAATAGTGTAATAGTGTGTAATAGTGTGTAATAGTGTAATAGTGTAATAGCGTGTAATAGTGTAATAGTGTAATAGTGTAATAGTGTGTAATAGTGTGTAATAGTGTAATAGTGTGTAATAGTGTAATAGTGTGTAATAGTGTAATAGTGTAATAGCGAAGCCAGGTTGCCACCCACACTATACATATCCATACTCTTTTTATTAGTGTGGGTGACCTGGCGAAGCCAGGTTGCCACCCACACTATACATATCCATACTCTTTTTATTAGTGTGGGTGACCTGGCGAAGCCAGGTTGCCACCCACACTATACATATCCATACTCTTTTTATTAGTGTGGGTGACCTGGCGAAGCCAGGTTGCCACCCACACTATACATATCCATACTCTTTTTATTAGTGTGGGTGACCTGGCGAAGCCAGGTTGCCACCCACACTATACATATCCATACTCTTTTTATTTATTCTTTATTCTTTATTCCACCGATTTTGCAAACACTTTGCAACACGTAAGCGTTCGCGCCCCATACACGTGAAAGGTATCAAAACGAGCGGCTTGCCTATGGCAACACCGGTCTCCGAACTCGTAAAGTTTCACCGCACCGTCTGGCTACGAATCGACTTTAAACGGTAAAATATCGGTCCCATTGGGAATGCATTGCATTTTAGAGTGTAGCAGCTGAAATAATCTTTTTCCCCCTACCTTGGGTGAATTGCGAGTGTGATCTCAATTTTGGACGTAGAAATAAAACAAACACATCAAAACGATGACACGGCTGTCAACCCGCTCACAAAAGAAAAATAAATGGAATTGGACATTTCTATCTCAACTGACGACCATTTGTTTGAAGGTTCTCCTCCCCATTGACCGCCATGCAATCGCCCTCTAGAAATCACATTTTTCACACTATTTTTTAGCCTTCTGTTCCGATCGCCGAAGGAGTGCCACAATATCGCACGAATGTCACAATATCGCGCACAACCCTTCGCCTACTCGTTGTAGTGCTCATGTGCGCGTCACAACGCTTCATCTCTTATAGTTTTCTTTTAATCAATGTGACAATGCAGTCATGCATCTGCCTCCATAGAAATGCATTGGATAGAAAATATGCAAGTCATAGTGATTGCTTCACCTGTGTGGCTCATGGCTCACTCATGATTGGTTCAGCTGTGTGGCTCGTGGCTGAGCTGCCAATGACATCATCCACTTAACCCATCATTGGCCATCACTGTGTTGCAGTACTGAATTGCTGACAGCGCCCTCTGTCTTGTGGGTTGTGTCATTGTACTCAGTAGGGATATCCTCTTTCATTTTTCATTGGTCCATGTTGACCACCTTTCATTGGTCGATGTTGACCACTCCCCCGATCCTTAGACCACGCCCCCTTAGGCCACACCCCCTCAGTGTATCTCTTGAACCGTTTGTCGTAGAGACTTGCGGATTGTGCCATTGTACTCGGTGTAATAGTGTAATAGTGTGTAATAGTGTAATAGTGTGTAATAGTGTAATAGTGTAATAGTGTGTAATAGTGTAATAGTGTGTAATAGTGTGTAATAGTGTAATAGTGTGTAATAGTGTGTAATAGTGTAATAGTGTAATAGTGTGTAATAGTGTAATATTGTGTAATAGTGTAATAGTGTAATAGTGTGTAATAGTGTAATAGTGTGTAATAGTGTAATAGTGTAATAGTGTGTAATAGTGTAATATTGTGTAATAGTGTGTAATAGTGTAATAGTGTAATAGTGTGTAATAGTGTAATAGTGTCTAATAGTGTAATAGTGTGTAATAGTGTAATAGTGTAATAGTGTAATAGTGTGTAATAGTGTAATAGTGTGTAATAGTGTAATAGTGTGTAATAGTGTAATAGTGTAATAGTGTGTAATAGTGTAATAGTGTGTAATAGTGTAATATTGTAATAGTGTGTAATAGTGTAATAGTGTGTAATAGTGTAATAGTGTAATAGTGTGTAATAGTGTAATAGTGTAATAGTGTGTAATAGTGTAATAGTGTAATAGTGTGTAATAGTGTAATAGTGTGTAATAGTGTAATAGTGTGTAATAGTGTAATAGTGTAATAGTGTGTAATAGTGTACTAGTGTGTAATAGTGTAATAGTGTAATAGTGTGTAATAGTGTAATAGTGTAATAGTGTGTAATAGTGTAATAGTGTGTAATAGTGTAATAGTGTAATAGTGTAGTGTGTAATAGTGTAATAGTGTAATAGTGTGTAATAGTGTAATAGTGTAATAGTGTGTAATAGTGTAATAGTGTAATAGTGTGTAATAGTGTAATAGTGTAATAGTGTGTAATAGTGTAATAGTGTGTAATAGTGTAATAGTGTGTAATAGTGTAATAGTGTAATAGTGTGTAATAGTGTAATAGTGTGTAATAGTGTAATAGTGTGTAATAGTGTAATAGTGTAATAGTGTGTAATAGTGTAATAGTGTGTAATAGTGTAATAGTGTAATAGTGTGTAATAGTGTAATAGTGTCTAATAGTGTAATAGTGTGTAATAGTGTAATAGTGTAATAGTGTGTAATAGTGTAATAGTGTGTAATAGTGTAATAGTGTGTAATAGTGTAATAGTGTGTAATAGTGTAATAGTGTGTAATAGTGTAATAGTGTAATAGTGTGTAATAGTGTAATAGTGTGTAATAGTGTAATAGTGTGTAATAGTGTAATAGTGTAATAGTGTGTAATAGTGTAATAGTGTAATAGTGTGTAATAGTGTAATAGTGTGTAATAGTGTAATAGTGTAATAGTGTGTAATAGTGTGTAATAGTGTAATAGTGTAATAGTGTGTAATAGTGTAATAGTGTGTAATAGTGTAATAGTGTGTAATAGTGTGTAATAGTGTAATAGTGTAATAGTGTGTAATAGTGTAATAGTGTGTAATAGTGTAATAGTGTAATAGTGTGTAATAGTGTAATAGTGTCTAATAGTGTAATAGTGTGTAATAGTGTAATAGTGTAATAGTGTGTAATAGTGTAATAGTGTGTAATAGTGTGTAATAGTGTAATAGTGTGTAATAGTGTAATAGTGTGTAATAGTGTAATAGTGTAATAGTGTGTAATAGTGTAATAGTGTGTAATAGTGTAATAGTGTGTAATAGTGTAATAGTGTAATAGTGTGTAATAGTGTAATAGTGTAATAGTGTGTAATAGTGTAATAGTGTGTAATAGTGTAATAGTGTAATAGTGTGTAATAGTGTAATAGTGTAATAGTGTGTAATAGTGTAATAGTGTGTAATAGTGTAATAGTGTGTAATAGTGTGTAATAGTGTAATAGTGTAATAGTGTGTAATAGTGTAATAGTGTGTAATAGTGTAATAGTGTAATAGTGTGTAATAGTGTAATAGTGTGTAATAGTGTAATAGTGTGTAATAATGTGTAATAGTGTAATAGTGTAATAGTGTGTAATAGTGTAATAGTGTCTAATAGTGTAATAGTGTGTAATAGTGTAATAGTGTGTAATAGTGTAATAGTGTGTAATAGTGTAATAGTGTGTAATAATGTGTAATAGTGTAATAGTGTAATAGTGTGTAATAGTGTAATAGTGTCTAATAGTGTAATAGTGTGTAATAGTGTAATAGTGTGTAATAGTGTAATAGTGTGTAATAGTGTAATAGTGTAATAGTGTGTAATATTGTGTAATAGTGTAATAGTGTTGCGGGTTGTGTCATTGCACTCAGTAGGGATATCCTCTTTGATTGGTCTATGTTGACCACTCCCCCGATCCTTAGGCCACGCCCCCTTTTTGTATCCTTTGAACCGTTTGTCATAGAGACTCGCGAGAGACACTCTCCCCCGTTGGCCGGCGGTGCACAGGCGTCACCCACACTTTCACAATTTCCCCCGCGCGGAATTGTCTAGTTAGTGTGGGTGACCTGGCGAAGCCAGGTTGCCACCCACACTATACATATCCATACTCTTTTTATTTATTTATTATTCTTTATTCCACCGATTTTGCAAACACTTTGCAACACGTAAGCGTTCGCGCCCCATACACGTGAAAGGTATCAAAACGAGCGGCTTGCCTATGGCAACACCGGTCTCGAACCCGTAAAAGTTTCACCGCACCGTCTGGCTACGAATCGACTTTAAACGGTAAAATTTCGGTCCCATTGGGAATGCATTGCATTTTAGAGTGTAGCAGCTGAAATAATCTTTTTCCCCCTACCTTGGGTGAATTGCGAGTGTGATCTCAATTTTGGACGTAGAAATAAAACAAACACATCAAAGCGATGACACGGCTGTCAACCCGCTCACAAAAGAAAAATAAATGGAATTGGACATTTCTATCTCAACTGACGACCATTTGTTTGAAGGTTCTCCTCCCCATTGACCGCCATGCAATCGCACTCTAGAAATCACATTTTTCACACTATTTTTTAGCCTTCTGTTCCGATCGCCGAAGGAGTGCCACAATATCGCACGAATGTCACAATATCGCGCACAACCCTTCGCCTACTCGTTGTAGTGCTCATGTGCGCGTCACAACGCTTCATCTCTTATAGTTTTCTTTTAATCAATGTGACAATGCAGTCATGCATCTGCCTCCATAGAAATGCATTGAATAGAAAATATGCAAGTCATAGTGATTGCTTCACCTGTGTGGCTCATGGCTCACTCATGATTGGTTCAGCTGTGTGGCTCGTGGCTGAGCTGCCAATGACATCATCCACTTAACCCATCATTGGCCATCACTGTGTTGCAGTACTGAATTGCTGACAGCGCCCTCTTGTGGGTTGTGTCATTGTACTCAGTAGGGATATCCTCTTTCATTTTTCATTGGTCCATGTTGACCACCTTTCATTGGTTGATGTTGACCACTCCCCCGATCCTTAGACCACGCCCCCTTAGGCCACACCCCCTCAGTGTATCTCTTGAACCGTTTGTCGTAGAGACTTGCGGATTGTGCCATTGTACTCGGTGTAATAGTGTAATAGTGTGTAATAGTGTAATAGTGTGTAATAGTGTAATAGTGTAATAGTGTGTAATAGTGTAATAGTGTGTAATAGTGTGTAATAGTGTAATAGTGTGTAATAGTGTAATAGTGTAATAGTGTGTAATAGTGTAATATTGTGTAATAGTGTAATAGTGTGTAATAGTGTAATAGTGTAATAGTGTGTAATAGTGTGTAATAGTGTAATAGTGTAATAGTGTAATAGTGTAATAGTGTGTAATAGTGTAATAGTGTAATAGTGTGTAATAGTGTAATAGTGTAATAGTGTGTAATAGTGTGTAATAGTGTGTAATAGTGTAATATTGTAATAGTGTGTAATAGTGTAATAGTGTGTAATAGTGTAATAGTGTAATAGTGTGTAATAGTGTAATAGTGTAATAGTGTGTAATAGTGTGTAATAGTGTAATAGTGTGTAATAGTGTAATAGTGTGTAATAGTGTGTAATAGTGTAATAGTGTAATAGTGTGTAATAGTGTAATAGTGTGTAATAGTGTAATAGTGTGTAATAGTGTGTAATAGTGTAATAGTGTGTAATAGTGTGTAATAGTGTGTAATAGTGTAATAGTGTGTAATAGTGTAATAGTGTAATAGTGTGTAATAGTGTAATAGTGTGTAATAGTGTAATAGTGTGTAATAGTGTAATAGTGTGTAATAGTGTAATAGTGTGTAATAGTGTAATAGTGTGTAATAGTGTAATATAGTGTAATAGTGTAATAGTGTGTAATAGTGTAATAGTGTGTAATAGTGTAATAGTGTAATAGTGTAATAGTGTGTAATAGTGTAATAGTGTGTAATAGTGTAATAGTGTGTAATAGTGTAATAGTGTAATAGTGTGTAATAGTGTAATAGTGTGTAATAGTGTAATAGTGTGTAATAGTGTAATAGTGTGTAATAGTGTAATAGTGTGTAATAGTGTAATAGTGTGTAATAGTGTGTAATAGTGTAATAGTGTCTAATAGTGTAATAGTGTGTAATAGTGTAATAGTGTGTAATAGTGTAATAGTGTAATAGTGTGTAATAGTGTAATAGTGTGTAATAGTGTAATAGTGTGTAATAGTGTAATAGTGTGTAATAGTGTAATAGTGTGTAATAGTGTAATAGTGTAATAGTGTGTAATAGTGTAATAGTGTAATAGTGTGTAATAGTGTAATAGTGTGTAATAGTGTAATAGTGTAATAGTGTGTAATAGTGTAATAGTGTGTAATAGTGTAATAGTGTGTAATAGTGTAATAGTGTGTAATAGTGTAATAGTGTGTAATAGTGTAATAGTGTAATAGTGTGTAATAGTGTGTAATAGTGTAATAGTGTAATAGTGTGTAATAGTGTGTAATAGTGTAATAGTGTAATAGTGTGTAATAGTGTAATAGTGTGTAATAGTGTAATAGTGTAATAGTGTGTAATAGTGTAATAGTGTGTAATAGTGTAATAGTGTGTAATAGTGTGTAATAGTGTAATAGTGTGTACTAGTGTGTAATAGTGTGTAATAGTGTAATAGTGTGTAATAGTGTAATAGTGTGTAATAGATCATTTAGTTTGATCTGACACTTCTTGGACACATGGTGCCATGAGAAAGGGTGAGTATTAAATAATACAACACGAAAGGGAGTTTGTGTTATAGTTAATAAAATCACATCTGTAGTCATCTTCAAATGGTCTATGTTGACCACTCCCCCGATCCTTAGGCCGCGCCCCTTTTTTGTATCCTTTGAACCGTTTGTCATAGAGACTCGCGAGAGACCCTCTCCCCCGCTGGCCGGCGGTGCACAGGCGTCACCCACACTTTCACAATTTCCCCCGCGCGGAATTGTCTAGTTATTCTTTATTCTTTATTCCACCGATTTTGCAAACACTTTGCAACACGTAAGCGTTCGCGCCCCATACACGTGAAAGGTATCAAAACGAGCGGCTTGCCTATGGCAACACCGGTCTCGAACCCGTAAAAGTTTCACCGCACCGTCTGGCTACGAATCGACTTTAAACGGTAAAATTTCGGTCCCATTGGGAATGCATTGCATTTTAGAGTGTAGCAGCTGAAATAATCTTTTTCCCCCTACCTTGGGTGAATTGCGAGTGTGATCTCAATTTTGGACGTAGAAATAAAACAAACACATCAAAACGATGACACGGCTGTCAACCCGCTCACAAAAGAAAAATAAATGGAATTGGACATTTCTATCTCAACTGACGACCATTTGTTTGAAGGTTCTCCTCCCCATTGACCGCCATGCAATCGCACTCTAGAAATCACATTTTTCACACTATTTTTTAGCCTTCTGTTCCGATCGCCGAAGGAGTGCCACAATATCGCACGAATGTCACAATATCGCGCACAACCCTTCGCCTACTCGTTGTAGTGCTCATGTGCGCGTCACAACGCTTCATCTCTTATAGTTTTCTTTTAATCAATGTGACAATGCAGTCATGCATCTGCCTCCATAGAAATGCATTGGATAGAAAATATGCAAGTCATAGTGATTGCTTCACCTGTGTGGCTCATGGCTCACTCATGATTGGTTCAGCTGTGTGGCTCGTGGCTGAGCTGCCAATGACATCATCCACTTAACCCATCATTGGCCATCACTGTGTTGCAGTACTGAATTGCTGACAGCGCCCTCTGTCTTGTGGGTTGTGTCATTGTACTCAGTAGGGATATCCTCTTTCATTTTTCATTGGTCCATGTTGACCACCTTTCATTGGTCGATGTTGACCACTCCCCCGATCCTTAGACCACGCCCCCTTAGGCCACACCCCCTCAGTGTATCTCTTGAACAGTTTGTCGTAGAGACTTGCGGATTGTGCCATTGGTCGATCTTGACCACCTTTCATTGGTCGATGTTGACCACTCCCCCGATCCTTAGACCACGCCCCCTTAGGCCACACCCCCTCAGTGTATCTCTTGAACCGTTTGTCGTAGAGACTTGCGGATTGTGCCATTGTACTCGGTTTAATAGTGTAATAGTGTGTAATAGTGTAATAGTGTAATAGTGTGTAATAGTGTAATAGTGTGTAATAGTGTAATAGTGTAATAGTGTGTAATAGTGTAATAGTGTAATAGTGTGTAATAGTGTAATAGTGTAATAGTGTGTAATAGTGTAATAGTGTGTAATAGTGTAATAGTGTGTAATAGTGTAATATTGTGTAATAGTGTAATAGTGTAATAGTGTGTAATAGTGTAATAGTGTAATAGTGTGCAATAGTGTAATAGTGTATAATAGTGTGTAATAGTGTAATAGTGTGTAATAGTGTAATAGTGTAATAGTGTGTAATAGTGTGTAATAGTGTGTAATAGTGTAATAGTGTGTAATAGTGTAATAGTGTGTAATAGTGTAATAGTGTAATAGTGTGTAATAGTGTAATAGTGTAATAGTGTAATATTGTGTAATAGTGTAATAGTGTAATAGTGTAATAGTGTGTAATAGTGTAATAGTGTGTAATAGTGTAATAGTGTGTAATAGTGTGTAATAGTGTAATAGTGTGTAATAGTGTAATAGTGTGTAATAGTGTAATAGTGTGTAATAGTGTAATAGTGTGTAATAGTGTAATAGTGTGTAATAGTGTAATAGTGTGTAATAGTGTAATAGTGTGTAATAGTGTAATAGTGTAATAGTGTGTAATAGTGTAATAGTGTGTAATAGTGTGTAATAGTGTAATAGTGTGTAATAGTGTGTAATAGTGTGTAATAGTGTAATAGTGTGTAATAGTGTAATAGTGTGTAATAGTGTAATAGTGTAATAGTGTGTAATAGTGTAATAGTGTAATAGTGTGTAATAGTGTAATAGTGTAATAGTGTGTAATAGTGTAATAGTGTGTAATAGTGTAATAGTGTGTAATAGTGTAATAGTGTGTAATAGTGTGTAATAGTGTAATAGTGTAATAGTGTGTAATAGTGTAATAGTGTAATAGTGTGTAATAGTGTAATAGTGTGTAATAGTGTAATAGCGTAATAGTGTAATAGTGTAATAGTGTGTAATAGTGTAATAGTGTAATAGTGTGTAATAGTGTAATAGTGTGTAATAGTGTAATAGTGTAATAGTGTGTAATAGTGTGTAATAGTGTAATAGTGTAATAGCGTGTAATAGTGTAATAGTGTGTAATAGTGTAATAGTGTGTAATAGTGTGTAATAGTGTGTAATAGTGTAATAGTGTGTAATAGTGTAATAGTGTGTAATAGTGTAATAGTGTGTAATAGTGTAATAGTGTAATAGTGTAATAGCGTGTAATAGTGTAATAGTGTGTAATAGTGTAATAGTGTAATAGTGTGTAATAGTGTGTAATAGTGTAATAGTGTGTAATAGTGTGTAATAGTGTGTAATAGTGTGTAATAGTGTAATAGTGTAATAGCGTGTAATAGTGTAATAGTGTAATAGTGTGTAATAGTGTGTAATAGTGTGTAATAGTGTAATAGTGTGTAATAGTGTAATAGTGTGTAATAGTGTAATAGTGTAATAGTGTGTAATAGTGTAATAGTGTAATAGTGTAATAGCGTGTAATAGTGTAATAGTGTGTAATAGTGTAATAGTGTGTAATAGTGTAATAGTGTGTAATAGTGTAATAGTGTAATAGTGTGTAATAGTGTAATAGTGTAATAGTGTGTAATAGTGTAATATTGTGTAATAGTGTAATAGTGTAATAGTGTGTAATAGTGTAATAGTGTGTAATAGTGTGTAATAGTGTAATAGTGTGTAATAGTGTGTAATAGTGTAATAGTGTGTAATAGTGTAATAGTGTGTAATAGTGTAATAGTGTGTAATAGTGTAATAGTGTGTAATAGTGTAATAGTGTGTAATAGTGTAATAGTGTGTAATAGTGTAATAGTGTGTAATAGTGTAATAGTGTAATAGTGTAATAGTGTAATAGTGTGTAATAGTGTGTAATAGTGTAATAGTGTGTAATAGTGTGTAATAGTGTGTAATAGTGTGTAATAGTGTAATAGTGTGTAATAGTGTAATAGTGTGTAATAGTGTGTAATAGTGTAATAGTGTGTAATAGTGTAATAGTGTGTAATAGTGTAATAGTGTAATAGTGTGTAATAGTGTAATATTGTGTAATAGTGTAATAGTGTAATAGTGTGTAATAGTGTAATAGTGTGTAATAGTGTAATAGTGTGTAATAGTGTGTAATAGTGTGTAATAGTGTGTAATAGTGTGTAATAGTGTAATAGTGTGTAATAGTGTAATAGTGTAATAGTGTAATAGTGTGTAATAGTGTAATAGTGTAATAGTGTGTAATAGTGTAATAGTGTAATAGTGTAATAGTGTGTAATAGTGTAATAGTGTGTAATAGTGTAATAGTGTGTAATAGTGTAATAGTGTGTAATAGTGTGTAATAGTGTAATAGTGTGTAATAGTGTAATAGTGTAATAGTGTGTAATAGTGTAATAGCGGAATAGTGTAATAGTGTGTAATAGTGTAATAGTGTGTAATAGTGTAATAGTGTGTAATAGTGCAATAGTGTAATAGTGTGTAATAGTGTGTAATAGTGTAATAGTGTAATAGTGTGTAATAGTGTAATAGTGTAATAGCGTGTAATAGTGTGTAATAGTGTAATAGTGTAATAGTGTGTAATAGTGTAATAGTGTGTAATAGTGTAATAGTGTGTAATAGTGTAATAGTGTAATAGTGTAATAGTGTGTAATAGTGTAATAGTGTAATAGTGTGTAATAGTGTAATAGTGTGTAATAGTGTGTAATAGTGTAATAGTGTAATAGCGTGTAATAGTGTAATAGTGTAATAGTGTAATAGTGTGTAATAGTGTGTAATAGTGTAATAGTGTGTAATAGTGTAATAGTGTGTAATAGTGTAATAGTGTAATAGTGTAATAGCGAAGCCAGGTTGCCACCCACACTATACATATCCATACTCTTTTTATTAGTGTGGGTGACCTGGCGAAGCCAGGTTGCCACCCACACTATACATATCCATACTCTTTTTATTAGTGTGGGTGACCTGGCGAAGCCAGGTTGCCACCCACACTATACATATCCATACTCTTTTTATTAGTGTGGGTGACCTGGCGAAGCCAGGTTGCCACCCACACTATACATATCCATACTCTTTTTATTAGTGTGGGTGACCTGGCGAAGCCAGGTTGCCACCCACACTATACATATCCATACTCTTTTTATTTATTCTTTATTCTTTATTCCACCGATTTTGCAAACACTTTGCAACACGTAAGCGTTCGCGCCCCATACACGTGAAAGGTATCAAAACGAGCGGCTTGCCTATGGCAACACCGGTCTCCGAACTCGTAAAGTTTCACCGCACCGTCTGGCTACGAATCGACTTTAAACGGTAAAATATCGGTCCCATTGGGAATGCATTGCATTTTAGAGTGTAGCAGCTGAAATAATCTTTTTCCCCCTACCTTGGGTGAATTGCGAGTGTGATCTCAATTTTGGACGTAGAAATAAAACAAACACATCAAAACGATGACACGGCTGTCAACCCGCTCACAAAAGAAAAATAAATGGAATTGGACATTTCTATCTCAACTGACGACCATTTGTTTGAAGGTTCTCCTCCCCATTGACCGCCATGCAATCGCCCTCTAGAAATCACATTTTTCACACTATTTTTTAGCCTTCTGTTCCGATCGCCGAAGGAGTGCCACAATATCGCACGAATGTCACAATATCGCGCACAACCCTTCGCCTACTCGTTGTAGTGCTCATGTGCGCGTCACAACGCTTCATCTCTTATAGTTTTCTTTTAATCAATGTGACAATGCAGTCATGCATCTGCCTCCATAGAAATGCATTGGATAGAAAATATGCAAGTCATAGTGATTGCTTCACCTGTGTGGCTCATGGCTCACTCATGATTGGTTCAGCTGTGTGGCTCGTGGCTGAGCTGCCAATGACATCATCCACTTAACCCATCATTGGCCATCACTGTGTTGCAGTACTGAATTGCTGACAGCGCCCTCTGTCTTGTGGGTTGTGTCATTGTACTCAGTAGGGATATCCTCTTTCATTTTTCATTGGTCCATGTTGACCACCTTTCATTGGTCGATGTTGACCACTCCCCCGATCCTTAGACCACGCCCCCTTAGGCCACACCCCCTCAGTGTATCTCTTGAACCGTTTGTCGTAGAGACTTGCGGATTGTGCCATTGTACTCGGTGTAATAGTGTAATAGTGTGTAATAGTGTAATAGTGTGTAATAGTGTAATAGTGTAATAGTGTGTAATAGTGTAATAGTGTGTAATAGTGTGTAATAGTGTAATAGTGTGTAATAGTGTGTAATAGTGTAATAGTGTAATAGTGTGTAATAGTGTAATATTGTGTAATAGTGTAATAGTGTAATAGTGTGTAATAGTGTAATAGTGTGTAATAGTGTAATAGTGTAATAGTGTGTAATAGTGTAATATTGTGTAATAGTGTGTAATAGTGTAATAGTGTAATAGTGTGTAATAGTGTAATAGTGTCTAATAGTGTAATAGTGTGTAATAGTGTAATAGTGTGTAATAGTGTAATAGTGTGTAATAGTGTAATAGTGTGTAATAGTGTAATAGTGTAATAGTGTAATAGTGTGTAATAGTGTAATAGTGTGTAATAGTGTAATAGTGTGTAATAGTGTAATAGTGTGTAATAGTGTAATAGTGTGTAATAGTGTAATAGTGTGTAATAGTGTAATAGTGTGTAATAGTGTAATAGTGTAATAGTGTAATAGTGTAATAGTGTGTAATAGTGTGTAATAGTGTAATAGTGTGTAATAGTGTGTAATAGTGTGTAATAGTGTGTAATAGTGTAATAGTGTGTAATAGTGTAATAGTGTGTAATAGTGTGTAATAGTGTAATAGTGTGTAATAGTGTAATAGTGTGTAATAGTGTAATAGTGTAATAGTGTGTAATAGTGTAATATTGTGTAATAGTGTAATAGTGTAATAGTGTGTAATAGTGTAATAGTGTGTAATAGTGTAATAGTGTGTAATAGTGTGTAATAGTGTGTAATAGTGTGTAATAGTGTGTAATAGTGTAATAGTGTGTAATAGTGTAATAGTGTAATAGTGTAATAGTGTGTAATAGTGTAATAGTGTAATAGTGTGTAATAGTGTAATAGTGTAATAGTGTAATAGTGTGTAATAGTGTAATAGTGTGTAATAGTGTAATAGTGTGTAATAGTGTAATAGTGTGTAATAGTGTGTAATAGTGTAATAGTGTGTAATAGTGTAATAGTGTAATAGTGTGTAATAGTGTAATAGCGGAATAGTGTAATAGTGTGTAATAGTGTAATAGTGTGTAATAGTGTAATAGTGTGTAATAGTGCAATAGTGTAATAGTGTGTAATAGTGTGTAATAGTGTAATAGTGTAATAGTGTGTAATAGTGTAATAGTGTAATAGCGTGTAATAGTGTGTAATAGTGTAATAGTGTAATAGTGTGTAATAGTGTAATAGTGTGTAATAGTGTAATAGTGTGTAATAGTGTAATAGTGTAATAGTGTAATAGTGTGTAATAGTGTAATAGTGTAATAGTGTGTAATAGTGTAATAGTGTGTAATAGTGTGTAATAGTGTAATAGTGTAATAGCGTGTAATAGTGTAATAGTGTAATAGTGTAATAGTGTGTAATAGTGTGTAATAGTGTAATAGTGTGTAATAGTGTAATAGTGTGTAATAGTGTAATAGTGTAATAGTGTAATAGCGAAGCCAGGTTGCCACCCACACTATACATATCCATACTCTTTTTATTAGTGTGGGTGACCTGGCGAAGCCAGGTTGCCACCCACACTATACATATCCATACTCTTTTTATTAGTGTGGGTGACCTGGCGAAGCCAGGTTGCCACCCACACTATACATATCCATACTCTTTTTATTAGTGTGGGTGACCTGGCGAAGCCAGGTTGCCACCCACACTATACATATCCATACTCTTTTTATTAGTGTGGGTGACCTGGCGAAGCCAGGTTGCCACCCACACTATACATATCCATACTCTTTTTATTTATTCTTTATTCTTTATTCCACCGATTTTGCAAACACTTTGCAACACGTAAGCGTTCGCGCCCCATACACGTGAAAGGTATCAAAACGAGCGGCTTGCCTATGGCAACACCGGTCTCCGAACTCGTAAAGTTTCACCGCACCGTCTGGCTACGAATCGACTTTAAACGGTAAAATATCGGTCCCATTGGGAATGCATTGCATTTTAGAGTGTAGCAGCTGAAATAATCTTTTTCCCCCTACCTTGGGTGAATTGCGAGTGTGATCTCAATTTTGGACGTAGAAATAAAACAAACACATCAAAACGATGACACGGCTGTCAACCCGCTCACAAAAGAAAAATAAATGGAATTGGACATTTCTATCTCAACTGACGACCATTTGTTTGAAGGTTCTCCTCCCCATTGACCGCCATGCAATCGCCCTCTAGAAATCACATTTTTCACACTATTTTTTAGCCTTCTGTTCCGATCGCCGAAGGAGTGCCACAATATCGCACGAATGTCACAATATCGCGCACAACCCTTCGCCTACTCGTTGTAGTGCTCATGTGCGCGTCACAACGCTTCATCTCTTATAGTTTTCTTTTAATCAATGTGACAATGCAGTCATGCATCTGCCTCCATAGAAATGCATTGGATAGAAAATATGCAAGTCATAGTGATTGCTTCACCTGTGTGGCTCATGGCTCACTCATGATTGGTTCAGCTGTGTGGCTCGTGGCTGAGCTGCCAATGACATCATCCACTTAACCCATCATTGGCCATCACTGTGTTGCAGTACTGAATTGCTGACAGCGCCCTCTGTCTTGTGGGTTGTGTCATTGTACTCAGTAGGGATATCCTCTTTCATTTTTCATTGGTCCATGTTGACCACCTTTCATTGGTCGATGTTGACCACTCCCCCGATCCTTAGACCACGCCCCCTTAGGCCACACCCCCTCAGTGTATCTCTTGAACCGTTTGTCGTAGAGACTTGCGGATTGTGCCATTGTACTCGGTGTAATAGTGTAATAGTGTGTAATAGTGTAATAGTGTGTAATAGTGTAATAGTGTAATAGTGTGTAATAGTGTAATAGTGTGTAATAGTGTGTAATAGTGTAATAGTGTGTAATAGTGTGTAATAGTGTAATAGTGTAATAGTGTGTAATAGTGTAATATTGTGTAATAGTGTAATAGTGTAATAGTGTGTAATAGTGTAATAGTGTGTAATAGTGTAATAGTGTAATAGTGTGTAATAGTGTAATATTGTGTAATAGTGTGTAATAGTGTAATAGTGTAATAGTGTGTAATAGTGTAATAGTGTCTAATAGTGTAATAGTGTGTAATAGTGTAATAGTGTGTAATAGTGTAATAGTGTGTAATAGTGTAATAGTGTGTAATAGTGTAATAGTGTAATAGTGTGTAATAGTGTAATAGTGTGTAATAGTGTGTAATAGTGTAATAGTGTGTAATAGTGTGTAATAGTGTGTAATAGTGTAATAGTGTAATAGTGTGTAATAGTGTAATAGTGTGTAATAGTGTAATAGTGTAATAGTGTGTAATAGTGTAATAGTGTAATAGTGTGTAATAGTGTAATAGTGTAATAGTGTGTAATAGTGTAATAGTGTGTAATAGTGTAATAGTGTGTAATAGTGTAATAGTGTGTAATAGTGTGTAATAGTGTAATAGTGTAATAGTGTGTAATAGTGTAATAGTGTAATAGTGTGTAATAGTGTAATAGTGTGTAATAGTGTAATAGCGTAATAGTGTAATAGTGTAATAGTGTGTAATAGTGTAATAGTGTAATAGTGTGTAATAGTGTAATAGTGTGTAATAGTGTAATAGTGTAATAGTGTGTAATAGTGTGTAATAGTGTAATAGTGTAATAGCGTGTAATAGTGTAATAGTGTAATAGTGTGTAATAGTGTAATAGTGTGTAATAGTGTGTAATAGTGTAATAGTGTGTAATAGTGTAATAGTGTGTAATAGTGTAATAGTGTAATAGTGTAATAGCGTGTAATAGTGTAATAGTGTGTAATAGTGTAATAGTGTAATAGTGTGTAATAGTGTGTAATAGTGTAATAGTGTGTAATAGTGTGTAATAGTGTGTAATAGTGTAATAGTGTAATAGTGTGTAATAGTGTAATAGTGTGTAATAGTGTGTAATAGTGTAATAGTGTGTAATAGTGTGTAATAGTGTAATAGTGTGTAATAGTGTAATAGTGTGTAATAGTGTAATAGTGTGTAATAGTGTAATAGTGTGTAATAGTGTAATAGTGTGTAATAGTGTAATAGTGTGTAATAGTGTAATAGTGTGTAATAGTGTAATAGTGTAATAGTGTAATAGTGTAATAGTGTGTAATAGTGTGTAATAGTGTAATAGTGTGTAATAGTGTGTAATAGTGTGTAATAGTGTGTAATAGTGTAATAGTGTGTAATAGTGTAATAGTGTGTAATAGTGTGTAATAGTGTAATAGTGTGTAATAGTGTAATAGTGTGTAATAGTGTAATAGTGTAATAGTGTGTAATAGTGTAATATTGTGTAATAGTGTAATAGTGTAATAGTGTGTAATAGTGTAATAGTGTGTAATAGTGTAATAGTGTGTAATAGTGTGTAATAGTGTGTAATAGTGTGTAATAGTGTGTAATAGTGTGTAATAGTGTAATAGTGTGTAATAGTGTAATAGTGTAATAGTGTAATAGTGTGTAATAGTGTAATAGTGTAATAGTGTGTAATAGTGTAATAGTGTAATAGTGTAATAGTGTGTAATAGTGTAATAGTGTGTAATAGTGTAATAGTGTGTAATAGTGTAATAGTGTGTAATAGTGTGTAATAGTGTAATAGTGTGTAATAGTGTAATAGTGTAATAGTGTAATAGTGTGTAATAGTGTAATAGCGGAATAGTGTAATAGTGTGTAATAGTGTAATAGTGTGTAATAGTGTAATAGTGTGTAATAGTGCAATAGTGTAATAGTGTGTAATAGTGTGTAATAGTGTAATAGTGTAATAGTGTGTAATAGTGTAATAGTGTAATAGCGTGTAATAGTGTGTAATAGTGTAATAGTGTAATAGTGTGTAATAGTGTAATAGTGTGTAATAGTGTAATAGTGTGTAATAGTGTAATAGTGTAATAGTGTAATAGTGTGTAATAGTGTAATAGTGTAATAGTGTGTAATAGTGTAATAGTGTGTAATAGTGTGTAATAGTGTAATAGTGTAATAGCGTGTAATAGTGTAATAGTGTAATAGTGTAATAGTGTGTAATAGTGTGTAATAGTGTAATAGTGTGTAATAGTGTAATAGTGTGTAATAGTGTAATAGTGTAATAGTGTAATAGCGAAGCCAGGTTGCCACCCACACTATACATATCCATACTCTTTTTATTAGTGTGGGTGACCTGGCGAAGCCAGGTTGCCACCCACACTATACATATCCATACTCTTTTTATTAGTGTGGGTGACCTGGCGAAGCCAGGTTGCCACCCACACTATACATATCCATACTCTTTTTATTATTTATTATTCTTTATTCCACCGATTTTGCAAACACTTTGCAACACGTAAGCGTTCGCGCCCCATACACGTGAAAGGTATCAAAACGAGCGGCTCACCCACACTATACATATCCATACTCTTTTTATTAGTGTGGGTGACCTGGCGAAGCCAGGTTGCCACCCACACTATACATATCCATACTCTTTTTATTTATTCTTTCTTTATTCCACCGATTTTGCAAACACTTTGCAACACGTAAGCGTTCGCGCCCCATACACGTGAAAGGTATCAAAACGAGCGGCTTGCCTATGGCAACACCGGTCTCGAACCCGTAAAAGTTTCACCGCACCGTCTGGCTACGAATCGACTTTAAACGGTAAAATTTCGGTCCCATTGGGAATGCATTGCATTTTAGAGTGTAGCAGCTGAAATAATCTTTTTCCCCCTACCTTGGGTGAATTGCGAGTGTGATCTCAATTTTGGACGTAGAAATAAAACAAACACATCAAAACGATGACACGGCTGTCAACCCGCTCACAAAAGAAAAATAAATGGAATTGGACATTTCTATCTCAACTGACGACCATTTGTTTGAAGGTTCTCCTCCCCATTGACCGCCATGCAATCGCACTCTAGAAATCACATTTTTCACACTATTTTTTAGCCTTCTGTTCCGATCGCCGAAGGAGTGCCACAATATCGCACGAATGTCACAATATCGCGCACAACCCTTCGCCTACTCGTTGTAGTGCTCATGTGCGCGTCACAACGCTTCATCTCTTATAGTTTTCTTTTAATCAATGTGACAATGCAGTCATGCATCTGCCTCCATAGAAATGCATTAGATAGAAAATATGCAAGTCATAGTGATTGCTTCACCTGTGTGGCTCATGGCTCACTCATGATTGGTTCAGCTGTGTGGCTCGTGGCTGAGCTGCCAATGACATCATCCACTTAACCCATCATTGGCCATCACTGTGTTGCACTACTGAATTGCTGACAGCGCCCTCTGTCTTGTGGGTTGTGTCATTGTACTCAGTAGGGATATCCTCTTTCATTTTTCATTGGTCCATGTTGACCCCCTTTCATTGGTCGATGTTGACCACTCCCCCGATCCTTAGACCACGCCCCCTTAGGCCACACCCCCTCAGTGTATCTCTTGAACCGTTTGTCGTAGAGACTTGCGGATTGTGCCATTAGTCGATGTTGACCACCTTTCATTGGTCGATGTTGACCACTCCCCCTGTTGACCACCTTTCATTGGTCGATGTTGACCACTCCCCCGATCCTTAGGCCGCGCCCCCTTAGGCCACACCCCCTCAGTGTATCTCTTGAACCGTTTGTCGTAGAGACTTGGGGATTGTGCCATTGGTCGATGTTGACCACCTTTCATTGGTCGATGTTGACCACTCCCCCGATCCTTAGACCACGCCCCCTTAGGCCACACCCCCTCAGTGTATCTCTTGAACTGTTTGTCGTAGAGACTTGCGGATTGTGCCATTGGTCGATGTTGATCGGAAAAATCCGAAAACTCGAAAAAATCCCAAAACTCGGAAAAATCTAAAATCCGAAAAAGTTCAAAAACTCGGAAAAATCCCAAAACCCGAAAACTCGGAAAAATCCGAAAACTCGGAAAAATCTAAAAAGTTCCAAAACTCCGAAAAATCCCAAAACTCGGAAAAATCCGAAAACTCGGAAACATCAAAAATCCGAAAAAGTTCAAAAACTCGGAAAAGTCCGAAAACTCGGAAAAATCCAAAAACTCTGAAAATTTCTAAAACTCGGAAACATCAAAAATCCGAAAAAGTTCAAAAACTCGGAAAAATCCGAAAACTCGGAAACATCAAAAATCCGAAAAAGTTCAAAAACTCGGAAAAGTCCGAAAACCCGGAAAAATCCGAAAACTCGGAAACATCAAAAATCCGAAAAAGTTCAAAAATTCGGAAAAGTCCGAAAACCCGGAAAAATGCAAAAACTCGGAAAATTCCGAAAACTCGGAAACATCAAAAATCCGAAAAAGTTCAAAAACTCGGAAAAGTCCGAAAACCCAAAAACTCTGAAAAATCCGAATACTCGGAAACATCAAAAATCCGAAAAAGTTCAATTTCTAAAACTCGGAAACATCAAAAATCCGAAAAAGTTCAAAAACTCGGAAAAATCCGAAAACTCGGAAACATCAAAAATCCGAAAAAGTTCAAAAACTCGGAAAAGTCCGAAAACCCGGAAAAATCCGAAAACTCGGAAACATCAAAAATCCGAAAAAGTTCAAAAATTCGGAAAAGTCCGAAAACCCGAAAACCCGGAAAAATGCAAAAACTCGGAAAATTCCGAAAACTCGGAAACATCAAAAATCCGAAAAAGTTCAAAAACTCGGAAAAGTCCGAAAACCCAAAAACTCTGAAAAATCCGAATACTCGGAAACATCAAAAATCCGAAAAAGTTCAAAAACTCGGAAAAGTCCGAAAACCGGAAAAATAGTGTGTAATAGTGTAATAGTGTGTAATAGTGTAATAGTGTAATAGTGTGTAATAGTGTAATAGTGTGTAATAGTGTAATAGTGTGTAATAGTGTGTAATAGTGTGTAATAGTGTGTAATAGTGTAATATTGTGTAATAGTGTAATAGTGTAATAGTGTTGCGGGTTGTGTCATTGCACTCAGTAGGGATATCCTCTTTGATTGGTCTATGTTGACCCCTCCCCCGATCCTTAGGCCGCGCCCCCTTTTTGTATCCTTTGAACCGTTTGTCATAGAGACTCGCGAGAGACCCTCTCCCCCGTTGGCCGGCGGTGCACAGGCGTCACCCACACTTTCACAATTTCCCCCGCGCGGAATTGTCTAGTTTATTCTTTATTCTTTATTCCACCGATTTTGCAAACACTTTGCAACACGTAAGCGTTCGCGCCCCATACACGTGAAAGGTATCAAAACGAGCGGCTTGCCTATGGCAACACCGGTCTCCGAACTCGTAAAGTTTCACCGCACCGTCTGGCTACGAATCGACTTTAAACGGTAAAATTTCGGTCCCATTGGGAATGCATTGCATTTTAGAGTGTAGCAGCTGAAATAATCTTTTTCCCCCTACCTTGGGTGAATTGCGAGTGTGATCTCAATTTTGGACATAGAAATAAAACAAACACATCAAAACGATGACACGGCTGTCAACCCGCTCACAAAAGAAAAATAAATGGAATTGGACATTTCTATCTCAACTGACGACCATTTGTTTGAAGGTTCTCCTCCCCATTGACCGCCATGCAATCGCACTCTAGAAATCACATTTTTCACACTATTTTTTAGCCTTCTGTTCCGATCGCCGAAGGAGTGCCACAATATCGCACGAATGTCACAATATCGCGCACAACCCTTCGCCTACTCGTTGTAGTGCTCATGTGCGCGTCACAACGCTTCATCTCTTATAGTTTTCTTTTAATCAATGTGACAATGCAGTCATGCATCTGCCTCCATAGAAATGCATTGAATAGAAAATATGCAAGTCATAGTGATTGCTTCACCTGTGTGGCTCATGGCTCACTCATGATTGGTTCAGCTGTGTGGCTCGTGGCTGAGCTGCCAATGACATCATCCACTTAACCCATCATTGGCCATCACTGTGTTGCAGTACTGAATTGCTGACAGCGCCCTCTGTCTTGTGGGTTGTGTCATTGTACTCAGTAGGGATATCCTCTTTCATTTTTCATTGGTCCATGTTGACCCCCTTTCATTGGTCGATGTTGACCACTCCCCCGATCCTTAGACCACGCCCCCTTAGGCCACACCCCCTCAGTGTATCTCTTGAACCGTTTGTCGTAGAGACTTGCGGATTGTGCCATTGTACTCAGTAGGGATATCCTCTTTCATTTTTCATTGGTCCATGTTGACCCCCTTTCATTGGTCGATGTTGACCACTCCCCCGATCCTTAGACCACGCCCCCTTAGGCCACACCCCCTCAGTGTATCTCTTGAACCGTTTGTCGTAGAGACTTGCGGATTGTGCCATTGGTCGATGTTGACCACCTTTCATTGGTCGATGTTGACCACTCCCCCTGTTGACCACCTTTCATTGGTCGATGTTGACCACTCCCCCGATCCTTAGACCACGCCCCCTTAGGCCACACAGTGTATCTCTTGAACCGTTTGTCGTAGAGACTTGCGGATTGTGCCATTGTACTCGGTGTAATAGTGTAATAGTGTGTAATAGTGTAATAGTGTAATAGTGTGTAATAGTGTAATAGTGTGTAATAGTGTAATAGTGTGTAATAGTGTGTAATAGTGTAATAGTGTGTAATAGTGTAATAGTGTAATAGTGTGTAATAGTGTAATAGTGTAATAGTGTGTAATAGTGTAATAGTGTGTAATAGTGTAATAGTGTAATAGTGTGTAATAGTGTAATAGTGTAATAGTGTAATATTGTGTAATAGTGTAATAGTGTAATAGTGTGTAATAGTGTAATAGTGTGTAATAGTGTAATAGTGTAATAGTGTAATAGTGTGTAATAGTGTAATAGTGTGTAATAGTGTGTAATAGTGTGTAATAGTGTAATAGTGTGTAATAGTGTGTAATAGTGTAATAGTGTGTAATAGTGTAATAGTGTAATAGTGTAATAGTGTGTAATAGTGTGTAATAGTGTAATAGTGTGTAATAGTGTAATAGTGTGTAATAGTGTAATAGTGTAATAGTGTGTAATAGTGTAATAGTGTAATAGTGTGTAATAGTGTAATAGTGTAATAGTGTGTAATAGTGTGTAATAGTGTAATAGTGTGTAATAGTGTAATAGTGTAATAGTGTAATAGTGTGTAATAGTGTAATAGTGTAATAGTGTGTAATAGTGTAATAGTGTGTAATAGTGTAATAGTGCAATAGTGTGTAATAGTGTAATAGTGTGTAATAGTGTTATAGTGTGTAATAGTGTAATAGTGTAATAGTGTGTAATAGTGTAATAGTGTAATAGTGTGTAATAGTGTGTAATAGTGAAATAGTGTGTAATAGTGTGTAATAGTGTGTAATAGTGTAATAGTGTGTAATAGTGTAATAGTGTGTAATAGTGTAATAGTGTGTAATAGTGTAATAGTGTAATAGTGTGTAATAGTGTAATAGTGTGTAATAGTGTAATAGTGTGTAATAGTGTAATAGTGTGTAATAGTGTGTAATAGTGTAATAGTGTAATAGTGTGTAATAGTGTAATAGTGTAATAGTGTGTAATAGTGTAATAGTGTAATAGTGTGTAATAGTGTAATAGTGTAATAGTGTGTAATAGTGTAATAGTGTAATAGTGTGTAATAGTGTAATAGTGTAATAGTGTGTAATAGTGTAATAGTGTGTGTAATAGTGTAATAGTGTGTAATAGTGTAATAGTGCAATAGTGTGTAATAGTGTAATAGTGTAATAGTGTTATAGTGTGTAATAGTGTAATAGTGTAATAGTGTAATAGTGTGTAATAGTGTAATAGTGTGTAATAGTGTAATAGTGTGTAATAGTGTAATAGTGTGTAATAGTGTAATAGTGTGTAATAGTGTAATAGTGTAATAGTGTGTAATAGTGTAATAGTGTGTAATAGTGTGTAATAGTGTAATAGTGTAATAGTGTGTAATAGTGTAATAGTGTAATAGTGTGTAATAGTGTAATAGTGTAATAGTGTGTAATAGTGTAATAGTGTGTAATAGTGTAATAGTGTGTAATAGTGTAATAGTGTAATAGTGTGTAATAGTGTAATAGTGTAATAGTGTGTAATAGTGTAATAGTGTAATAGTGTGTAATAGTGTAATAGTGTGTAATAGTGTAATAGTGTGTAATAGTGTAATAGTGTGTAATAGTGTAATAGTGTGTAATAGTGTAATAGTGTGTAATAGTGTAATAGTGTAATAGTGCAATAGTGTGTAATAGTGTAATAGTGTAATAGTGTTATAGTGTGTAATAGTGTAATAGTGTAATAGTGTGTAATAGTGTAATAGTGTGTAATAGTGTAAAAGTGTGTAATAGTGTAATAGTGTAATAGTGTGTAATAGTGTAATAGTGTAATAGTGTGTAATAGTGTAATAGTGTAATAGTGTGTAATAGTGTAATAGTGTGTAATAGTGTAATAGTGTAATAGTGTGTAATAGTGTAATAGTGTAATAGTGTAATAGTGTGTAATAGTGTAATAGTGTAATAGTGTGTAATAGTGTAATAGTGTGTAATAGTGTTATAGTGTGTAATAGTGTAATAGTGTGTAATAGTGTAATAGTGTGTAATAGTGTAATATTGTGTAATAGTGTGTAATAGTGTAATAGTGTAATAGTGTGTAATAGTGTTATAGTGTGTAATAGTATAATAGTGTAATAGTGTAATAGTGTGTAATAGTGTGTAATAGTGTAATAGTGTGTAATAGTGTAATAGTGTGTAATAGTGTGTAATAGTGTGTAATAGTGTGTAATAGTGTAATATTGTGTAATAGTGTTGCGGGTTGTGTCATTGCACTCAGTAGGGATATCCTCTTTGATTGGTCTATGTTGACCACTCCCCCGATCCTTAGGCCACGCCCCCTTTTTGTATCCTTTGAACCGTTTGTCATAGAGACTCGCGAGAGACCCTCTCCCCCGTTGGCCGGCGGTGCACAGGCGTCACCCACACTTTCACAATTTCCCCCGCGCGGAATTGTCTAGTTAGTGTGGGTGACCTGGCGAAGCCAGGTTGCCACCCACACTATACATATCCATACTCTTTTTATTTATTATTATTATTCTTTATTCCACCGATTTTGCAAACACTTTGCAACACGTAAGCGTTCGCGCCCCATACACGTGAAAGGTATCAAAACGAGCGGCTTGCCTATGGCAACACCGGTCTCCGAACTCGTAAAGTTTCACCGCACCGTCTGGCTACGAATCGACTTTAAACGGTAAAATATCGGTCCCATTGGGAATGCATTGCATTTTAGAGTGTAGCAGCTGAAATAATCTTTTTCCCCCTACCTTGGGTGAATTGCGAGTGTGATCTCAATTTTGGACGTAGAAATAAAACAAACACATCAAAACGATGACACGGCTGTCAACCCGCTCACAAAAGAAAAATAAATGGAATTGGACATTTCTATCTCAACTGACGACCATTTGTTTGAAGGTTCTCCTCCCCATTGACCGCCATGCAATCGCACTCTAGAAATCACATTTTTCACACTATTTTTTAGCCTTCTGTTCCGATCGCCGAAGGAGTGCCACAATATCGCACGAATGTCACAATATCGCGCACAACCCTTCGCCTACTCGTTGTAGTGCTCATGTGCGCGTCACAACGCTTCATCTCTTATAGTTTTCTTTTAATCAATGTGACAATGCAGTCATGCATCTGCCTCCATAAAATGCATTGGATAGAAAATATGCAAGTCATAGTGATTGCTTCACCTGTGTGGCTCATGGCTCACTCATGATTGGTTCAGCTGTGTGGCTCGTGGCTGAGCTGCCAATGACATCATCCACTTAACCCATCATTGGCCATCACTGTGTTGCAGTACTGAATTGCTGACAGCGCCCTCTGTCTTGTGGGTTGTGTCATTGTACTCAGTAGGGATATCCTCTTTCATTTTTCATTGGTCCATGTTGACCACCTTTCATTGGTCGATGTTGACCACTCCCCCGATCCTTAGACCACGCCCCCTTAGGCCACACCCCCTCAGTGTATCTCTTGAACCGTTTGTCGTAGAGACTTGCGGATTGTGCCATTGGTCGATGTTGACCACCTTTCATTGGTCGATGTTGACCACTCCCCCTGTTGACCACCTTTCATTGGTCGATGTTGACCACTCCCCCGATCCTTAGACCACGCCCCCTTAGGCCACACCCCCTCAGTGTATCTCTTGAACCGTTTGTCGTAGAGACTTGGGGATTGTGCCATTGGTCGATGTTGACCACCTTTCATTGGTCGATGTTGACCACTCCCCCGATCCTTAGACCACGCCCCCTTAGGCCACACCCCCTCAGTGTATCTCTTGAACCGTTTGTCGTAGAGACTTGCGGATTGTGCCATTGTACTCGGTGTAATAGTGTAATAGTGTGTAATAGTGTAATAGTGTAATAGTGTGTAATAGTGTAATAGTGTGTAATAGTGTAATAGTGTAATAGTGTGTAATAGTGTAATAGTGTAATAGTGTGTAATAGTGTAATAGTGTAATAGTGTGTAATAGTGTAATAGTGTGTAATAGTGTAATAGTGTAATAGTGTGTAATAGTGTAATATTGTGTAATAGTGTAATAGTGTGTAATAGTGTAATAGTGTGTAATAGTGTAATAGTGTAATAGTGTGTAATAGTGTGTAATAGTGTAATAATAGTGTAATAGTGTGTAATAGTGTAATAGTGTGTAATAGTGTGTAATAGTGTAATAGTGTGTAATAGTGTAATAGTGTGTAATAGTGTAATAGTGTAATAGTGTGTAATCGTGTAATAGTGTAATAGTGTGTAATAGTGTAATAGTGTAATAGTGTGTAATAGTGTAATAGTGTAATAGCGTAATAGTGTGTAATAGTGTGTAATAGTGTAATAGTGTAATAGTGTGTAATAGTGTAATAGTGTGTAATAGTGTAATAGTGTGTAATAGTGTAATAGTGTGTAATAGTGTAATAGTGTGTAATAGTGTAATAGTGTGTAAGTGTAATAGTGTAATAGTGTGTAATAGTGTAATAGTGTGTAATAGTGTAATAGTGTGTAATAGTGTAATAGTGTAATAGTGTGTAATAGTGTAATAGTGTAATAGTGTGTAATAGTGTAATAGTGTAATAGTGTGTAATAGTGTAATAGTGTAATAGTGTGTAATAGTGTATAATAGTGTAATAGTGTGTAATAGTGTAATAGTGTAATAGTGTGTAATAGTGTAATAGTGTGTAATAGTGTGTAATAGTGTAATAGTGTAATAGTGTGTAATAGTGTAATAGTGTGTAATAGTGTAATAGTGTAATAGTGTGTAATAGTGTAATAGTGTAATAGTGTGTAATAGTGTGTAATAGTGTAATAGTGTGTAATAGTGTAATAGTGTAATAGTGTGTAATAGTGTAATAGTGTGTAATAGTGTGTAATAGTGTAATAGTGTGTAATAGTGTAATAGTGTGTAATAGTGTGTAATAGTGTAATAGTGTAATAGTGTAATAGTGTGTAATAGTGTAATAGTGTGTAATAGTGTAATAGTGTAATAGTGTAATAGTGTGTAATAGTGTAATAGTGTGTAATAGTGTGTAATAGTGTAATAGTGTAATAGTGTGTAATAGTGTAATAGTGTGTAATAGTGTAATAGTGTAATAGTGTAATAGTGTGTAATAGTGTGTAATAGTGTAATAGTGTGTAATAGTGTAATAGTGTGTAATAGTGTGTAATAGTGTAATAGTGTGTAATAGTGTAATAGTGTGTAATAGTGTGTAATTGTGTAATAGTGTGTAATAGTGTAATAGTGTGTAATAGTGTGTAATAGTGTAATAGTGTAATAGTGTGTAATAGTGTGTAATAGTGTAATAGTGTGTAATAGTGTAATAGTGTGTAATAGTGTAATAGTGTAATAGTGTGTAATAGTGTAATAGTGTGTAATAGTGTAATAGTGTGTAATAGTGTGTAATAGTGTGTAATAGTGTAATAGTGTGTAATAGTGTAATAGTGTGTAATAGTGTAATAGTGTGTAATAGTGTAATAGTGTAATAGTGTAATAGTGTGTAATAGTGTAATAGTGTGTAATCGTGTAATAGTGTAATAGTGTGTAATAGTGTAATAGTGTGTAATAGTGTAATAGTGTGTAATAGTGTGTAATAGTGTAATAGTGTGTAATAGTGTGTAATAGTGTGTAATAGTGTAATAGTGTAATAGTGTGTAATAGTGTAATAGTGTGTAATAGTGTAATAGTGTGTAATAGTGTGTAATAGTGTAATAGTGTAATAGTGTAATAGTGTGTAATAGTGTAATAGTGTGTAATAGTGTAATAGTGTGTAATAGTGTGTAATAGTGTGTAATAGTGTGTAATAGTGTAATAGTGTGTAATAGTGTAATAGTGTAATAGTGTGTAATAGTGTAATAGTGTGTAATAGTGTAATAGTGTAATAGTGTGTAATAGTGTAATAGTGTAATAGTGTGTAATAGTGTGTAATAGTGTGTAATAGTGTGTAATAGTGTGTAATAGTGTGTAATAGTGTAATATTGTGTAATAGTGTAATAGTGTTGCGGGTTGTGTCATTGCACTCAGTAGGGATATCCTCTTTGATTGGTCTATGTTGACCACTCCCCCGATCCTTAGGCCGCGCCCCCTTTTTGTATCCTTTGAACCGTTTGTCATAGAGACTCGCGAGAGACCCTCTCCCCCGTTGGCCGGCGGTGCACAGGCGTCACCCACACTTTCACAATTTCCCCCGCGCGGAATTGTCTAGTTATTATTATTATTATTATTATTATTATTATTATTATTATTATATAAGCTTAATTTTCATCAAAGCATTCCCTCGAACGGACAGGTATGTCATATGTGTATATATATATATATATATATGTGTGTGTATATATAATTATTTCTTTTACTCCCGGCTACATAATAATTTCCTGCATGGTCAGAGACATGACTTCATTTATTTGTTATTGCCGCCCTATAGCTACATTAAGCGACTAGTATTATTTGATTGGAGTTTGAGCTGAAGCCTAAACAATATGTTTAGTTCTCCCACCACTGTATTGCCCAGCAGCTTCACAAAGGTAATGCTTTTTTTATTTTCTATTCCTTCGTTTGGGGAAGCGGGAGGAAGGGGAGGTGTGGGATGTGTTTATGTGTGTTATTGTGCTCTCTTACATTGTTCGTGATGTCCTATTACCACTCTATAAAGTCTGATTATGATGACTCCTAATCAGTGGTGCAGTCGTAATATCAGAACTGCCTGGACGCCACGCGCACGCGCATACATGTTCCCTCGCTTGCGCACAGAACAGATGATTATTATGCATAAATAGTAGGAAACATGTTTGTATAGGAAATTAACTTAAACTAGAAAAGTGCTTAAACGGATGTGCGTGCACTTCTGCTCAGCCAACTTCTAGGACCGGGTGGTACCACCACTGCATCCCTGCTCCTAATATCAACCCTATAGGGGAGAGTGGGGTAAGCAGTGCCAAGGGGCATGTAGTGCCACCGCTGTTATCTAGAAAACCATAGAAGAAGTTGGTCATGTGACAACATATTTTTGAAGAGGCATCCATTTCACTCAACCTGCAGAGAAGGGAGACACCTGGCTTGAGAGGTAAGCACATTTAAGTTAAAAAAAAACATTTGTTTGCCCTCCAAAGTAAAATTTGTATGATCAAGGTTTTTTTATTGCTGTGTTTGGACAATTATAGACAACTTTGAAAACAGTTCACACATGTTTTAGTGCTTTAGCAAGCTACAGCATGAGTCTATACAGTTAGCATGATGCTAGCTCAAAACAGCAGGGGGATGCATTTTTTTCAAAATGGTAGGCTTGGGGTGATTTGTGCCAAAGGGCCTGGGTTAAGTTGTGCCAGGTGTTCTGTTTGTTAAGTTGCCCCAACTTATAATTATTAACTATATATATATATTAATTTATTGTATTTTATTGTTATTGTACATTGTATTCTTACATTTGATCACTAAAACTATGTGATATTCTTAATTTTAGACCAAAATCCATCATGCCACGCAGATATACAAACGGAAGACAGACATGGTTTCAACTCCTCTTGAGAAGTTGGAAAGAGCAGTGAAAGAGGTGCAACAGGGGAAGACTATACGTCAGGTTGGAAAGGAGATGAAGATCTGCAGGATGCTTTTACCGCTTTTGAGATTAAAATTATCTGTTTTACTTAAAATTACCAATGGCACAATTTAGCCCAGTGTATTCTCTCTAATGTCACAATTTACCCCGCACCGGGGGCAAGTTGTGCCACAAAACCACTTTTTTTTCTAAAGCTATATTTCTGAAACTGTTTATTTAAGATCCAAAGTGATTGTCCCCAGGGATGCACAACATCCTAAACTATATGTACATATTTTAGTTGGGGGCATTACTGTAATCCCCTTGCTGTAAAGGCACTTTAAAGTCAAAAGTGGCACTAATCACCCCACTCTCCCCTACGGGATGGTAATATCGCTTTAGCCAGATTTAGATCATCTGAAAGACGCTCGCCTGACATATCTGCATGTAACTCGAGAACCGATGAATGGATTTTGTCGAGTCAGATGGCATTCGAACGGCAACAAATATCGCTTTAATTCTGTCATTTATATGTTCTGCGAAAAATATAGCCCAAGCCTTCATACGCTTGCAAAGTGTCGTGAGACTGAAACTGAAACTGAAAAAGCCGAACATTTTCACAGTTAAATGTGAAAGGAGATATATAAGAGATATATCTTTACACTGTTTATTGTCTTGATAGTATTTCTATTATATGTCCTTTTATCGCGCTGTATAGACAGCGTGAGCCCATGCACCTGCGTATTTTAAATAGCAGTGTTGGAGCTGTGCTGGCCAGCGGGGCTCCACACACTCCCGACCGAAGCTCCACACTCAAATACCTCCCGTGCATACAGGAGACAAGCGACGTCTAACTTGCCTGCCAATACACAACGTTCTGAAAAGTGAAATGAAACAAAATCGTTTTGCCTTTAATGTAACCGCAGCCTGAGTAACGCACTAATCCCCCCCCCCCCACACACACACACACCGGGGGGGACAACGACATATGGGTGTCTTTGATAGAAGTGAGTGAAAAGTCCTGAGGTGGTATTTTGAGGGGGGTTTGTTCAGGGACTTAATTAAGCTCTGCATTTGAATCGGCTAATGCCTGAGAGCACCATTCTAAAAGTAGGACAACTAAACACACACATACACATGCACACGGACACGCACACGCACATGCACACACATGCATGCACACATACACACACACATGCACGCACACGTACACACACACATGCAAGCGTACACACACACACACACACACGCATGCTTATTGAAGATGCCTTCAGTCCTGTGTTGTGTTGGTTCAGATGAGGTGTATTGAGCCCTCAGTGGGGACTGGAGCCGGTCTGGACTGTACTGGGGGACGGCCATCATCACCAGACCACCCTCCCAGCCAGGACCACCACACCCTGGAGAACATCTCACCACCCACATGTTGAAGGAGCATGTCACCCGTTTAAAGAATTCACATGCCTGTTTTCCCCCAGGACCGCTCGGACACACAGGGTAACAGACAGATCCAACGTGCTCCTGTTACACAAATGTAACAGTACTATATACCTGTATGTCATGTATGTCCCTATGCCATAAATGTCATGATGTCATGTATGTCGTGTATGTCATAAAGGTCACTATGAATGTAAAATGGGGGACCCTGATGTAAACAAGACGAAAGTCTTTCTCTGGTCTGCATCCCCTTAACAATTGTATGTATTGAGCCGTACTGTATTGTACCCATTCTGCAATCTGTTAAATAAAGTTTTCATTCATTCAATCATTCACTCCTCATCTCGGCCAGCTTCTCACAGAGGAGACGTGCAGACGCTCCAGTGACATGGTCAACTCGCCCGTGCACATAAACACACACACACACCACGTGGATTTATCAAAGCTGGCTCTACTTCAAAGCCCTCCACAGCCTGACCCACCCCCCCCCCCCCCACCTGACTGATCTCCTTCTCCCCTACCGCCCCACCCGTTCCCTCCGGTCCTCCTCCACTGTCCCGACATCCAAACTCAAAAACGTTGGTGATCGCCCCTGTCTCTCGTACTGCACCCTGACTCTGGAACTCCCTCCCTCAGTCCATCAGAGACTCCCCTACACTCTCCACCTTCAAAGCTGGCCTCAAAACCCACCTGTTCTCCCTTGCCTTCAACCCCACCCCCCCCACCCATAACCCCCCCCCCCCCCCCCCCCCCGCCTCCAACCCGATTGATGTCTGTTCCTGTCGCTCGGTCTTTTTGTGTTATCTCATGCTGCTTTCCCCTGTTCCCCCATGGCCTCATGTTCCTTTTGAATTTTTTTGTATAAGGAAGATGCATTGTTCATTTCAATACATGTAATAGTACAGTAGTCCAGACACACGCACACGTGTGCATTGAGTTAAGTTGGAATATGACTGTAATACAAACAGTTCAGTTTGTCAGGTACATGCAACACAGATTACAGTGTTGACATCCGTCTGCTTGAGAAAATACCATGTTCTGCAATAAAAATTATTGAAGTGAGATGAACAGACTGAACTTTATTTTATTGGATAAAACATGTTGACAAAGTTTTACTTTGCAGTTGAAAAAAGGTAATAAATCGCAATATATCGCAATAGTAATATCGCAATACTCAGCATATCGCAATATATTTAGTATCGCAATACTGGAGTATCGGGATAGTATCGTATCGTGAGGCCTCTGGTAATTCCCACCCCACCGTGTACGTCACGTACAACCATACTCCCACTTACGTCGCACTATTTAATTTAGACAGGGGCATGTTATGTGCAGTACAAGAGGACTATTTATTTCACTATTTGGGCACTTTTACACAATTCCTGTGAGTCTATGGAACACCTCTGTATGTTTTTTTTCAAAAAAATTCATTGTTTTGTATTTCTAATCAAGTACTCAAAAATAGCATTTTTCTACCTCAAGATCTCGAGCTGTTTTGAGGCTGGGCTCCAACCACTGTGTGGCCTGGTGCCAACTGCCACATCAACTGCCACATTATTATGCAGCTGAGAAATCTCTGCCATCACAGATATACTCAGTTCAGTGAGGGTGAATATTGTGAGAGGAGAATTGGAAAAATGCGCCAATATGAGAATTAGAGACATAGATCATATTAATATAAGTCCACATAGCTAGGAAACAACGCTAAACACTGAAAAAGGCCATTTATAAGATAGTTCCCCTTTAACTGCACCTGGTCCACAGGTGATAACAGGTGTTCACACACAGCATGGACCTGGAGGGTCAGGCGTAACAGATGATGCTGCATCAACAGCAGCGGCTGAACGGTGCAAACCAAGGCTAGCCAACACAGTAACACTGCAGAGGAAGAGGAGGATGGAGAGGATGACGGAGATGAAGAGGAGGAAGGAGAGGAAGCAGGAAAGGACGGAGATGAAGAGGAGGAAAGAGAGGAAGAAGGAGAGGAAGAAGAGGATGAATACGATTAAGAATAAGAGGAAGAGGAAGAAGAAAATGAAGAAGGAGAGGAAGATGACGAGGAATAAGAAGATGAAGAAGGAGAGGAAGAAGAAGAGGAAGAAGGAGAGGAAGAAGAGGAAGAAGAAGGAGAGGAAGAAGAGGAATAAGAGGAATAAGAAGAGTAAGAAGAGTAAGAAGAAGATGAAGAAGATGAATATGATGACAAAGTGTAAGAAGAAGATGAACAAGATGAAGAAGAAGATGAAAAAGTGGAAGAAGGAGATAAAGAAGAGGAAGAAGAAGATGAAAAAGTGGAAGAAGAAGAAGAGGAAGAAGAGGAAGAAGAAGATGAAAAGGTGGAAGAAGAAGATGAAGAAGAGGAAGAAGAAGATGAAAAAGTGGAAGAAGAAAAAGAGGAAGAAGAAGATGAAAAAGTGGAAGAAGAAGAAGAGGAAAAAGAAGAAGAAAAAGAAGAGGTAGATGAAAAAGAAGAAGAGGAAGAGCAAGATACGGAGAAAAAGAAGAAGGCAGGAGCAGCAACAGGAGTATCAGCGGTGTCAGCCACTCACTTGCAGTGTTTGTGAGGGCCGCTCAGCGTCTCGATGACGAAGCACTCGCCCCCGTTCAGGCAGTAGGCCAGGTCCTTCTGGTGGCACGGCTTGAAGTGCTCGGAGCGCAGAGGGGGCACGCTGGGCGAGGCTGCAAGACAAGCACAGACACCAGTCACTCAGGACGCAATCACAACATGATCTGAGGCAGAGTGGTCGTCGGCGCACATCACGCTTCCTGGAGACGCTGCTCCCTGCCTAGTACTCTCACACACACACACACACACACACACACACACACACACACACACACACACACACACACACACACACACACACACACACACACACACACACACACACACACACACACACACACACACACACACACACACACACACACACACACCGGGCTTCCATTACGTGTCTGCCGCTGCCTGCTAATACACTGCACACTGCAGATAATACCAGGATGCTATTGTTTGTTTAGGCGCCGTGCCGTCACAAGGGGAGAAGATGGATGGCGCAGGGTTAATAATCTGTCCCCCATGTGATTAATACACTGTGGTCCCAGGAAGGTTCCCGGGCAGATCCCGGCTCCTCCCGGCAGCGCGGTGAAGTGCCCTTGAGCAAGCCGACACGCTGGTTGTGCACCATGCGTGGTTGCCTCACCAGTCTGAGTGAGTGTGAGGCGATAGGAGGCGAAGTGCTTTGGGAAAGAAAGCACTATGTAAATGCAGTCCATCTTGTACAAGACGGATGTCGAAAGTGCTACTTGGGTTCTGTCTTATCAGGTGGACTAATAACAGAGACTAATGTTAGGGGTTGCAGCTCATTTGAGAAGGTTTTAATGGGGGACATCTGTAATGCTAAAGCTGATGGTGTACGACTTGCCCTCAGTGAAAATATTGCATCTTTCTAGGCTCATCTTGTCCGACCAGACAGAACAGCTTTGAACTGATCGCTTTGTTATTTGACAAGATCTCAAGTTAGCAGTGAAGAGCAATGGTCGCTCACGGGCGGGGGGGTGCCATACACCGGAATGTCACAGCACTGGACAACAACAGGCATATTTCTGTTACAATATTGTCCTTTGCAACTACATTAACCTGTCCATGTTGTATATAATCCACCAGTGATATGAGAGATGAAGACCAATCGATGTACAGAGCCTTAGCCCTAGCATCCAACCAGAGTGCAAGTTATGGAACACACTACCTATGGACATTAGGGAAGCTAGATCTCTTAGTATAAAAGAAAATAAGCTCAAAACGTACCTCTTCACCATAGCCTTTTAATACACTCCGCTGTTGATTGTACTGTAGCACTATTTTACTCTGTCCATTCTATTTTATTGCACTGCATAATTTTATTATTGCACTGTACTATTTTACTCTGTCTATTACTTTTTATTACAGGTTCAAAACTGTCAGGTATTAAACTGTGTGGGTATCAAACTA
This sequence comes from Notolepis coatsorum, assembly GCF_963971535.1. Lineage (NCBI taxonomy): Eukaryota > Metazoa > Chordata > Actinopteri > Aulopiformes > Paralepididae > Notolepis > Notolepis coatsorum. Next base: position 52,726 of record NW_028170453.1, read on the forward strand.
GAAAGACTGTCAGGCTTTAAAACTGTGTAGGACCCAGGCCTAGAACTGCACCTGAGAGAGGGAACTGCGCCCTGAGAGGGAGGTTTGCCCTGAGTGGGAGGTTCGAAGGGTCAAAGTGGGTATCAAACAGGAGGGACGTTTTAAACTCTGGATATAATAATAATATAATAATAATGCAGGACCTGTTCAGAGGTCTTTAATTGGCATGCAATTATCCTCAATGTTTAGCGGTTAGCACACACTGTTAGCACACACACACCAGAACACACACGCATGCATTGCCTTTGTAGGATCACCGATGCGATTAGTCTCTGTGATTAACCCATCCCGTCGTCCTTCCCCCCGAGGGCAGACGGGAGCAGACAGGCGTCGGCGAGGGCTGCGCCCGGGGACCAATCCAAGTGCTCCTGCCCGTCTTTGTCAAGGACGCCGCAGCGTTAGCGATCTGTTGTTGTCCATGTTCTTCCATTGGGTTTATCTTATCGGGGGGGAAACCCTTGCGAGCAGGGGCGGAGCTTCCTACAAGCGATATAGGCGGTTGCCTAGGGCGCCACCCAGAAGGGGGCGCCAAAATAAAAATAATTTTGTTAATTTTAACTTTTTTTTTTAATTTGGCGCCCCCCTCTATATCTGCAACCATTATTTTTACATAAAAAAAATTCTAACATAAGGGAAAATGAGCCAAAAATCTAAAACGGTCGGTTGGTCTGAGCCTCAGCTTTAGGTGTTCACAGTCAGAAAATGCTAGAGCGCTGTGCATTGATGGGTATCGGTCAAGTGTTTATAGAATTGAGCGTTGAGGAAAGAAAGACTAACGTTAGATAACTATGAAGAGGCAAAAGCCATCCGGCCATCCAGTATAAAAAGAGAAGAAAAGAAGAAGACGAGAACCGTGCCAAGGTGAAAGGAATGCAATTTTGTACAACTTCCAAGACCTGCCACACCAAGAGCTGATGAAGCAAGCAGAGGCACTTGTACACACCTTAAACCATGGAGGGCAATCTGATTTGGATGGGAAGAAGCTGGCTCAGGAGTTGGAAAATTTGATGTGATTGATGACTTTGCAGCGAGGAAGGCCAGAAGGATTGCACTGTAAATGGAAACCAGTAGGAGCTACAGGCTAACCTTGAAGTGTGATGATATGGAGTGGAATGTAAATAGTTCTTTAGACAAAGTGAATTTGTAATTTTTATTTATTTGTTTGTTTATTTAGCATATTATATTTTGTGTAACATATTTTACAATACATGATTTTCTTTTAAAGCAAATGTGCACGTTATTTTATTGTTTGTTATTGTTATTATTATGGATTGTTAGCTAAGTTGTTTGTTTTAATTCTTCAGTGTGCACTTTACATTTCTTCTTAATTTTCTTTGAAAGCAAATTTGCACATTCTTTTATTGTTTGTTATTGTTATTATTATTATTATTATTATTATTATTGTGTGTTAGCTACGTTGTTTATTTGTTTTGATTCTTTAGTGTGCACTTTACATTTATTCTTAGCTCTTGGTCTTGCTTGTAAAAAATAAAGGTGCAGTACTTTACTGTATAACTATTAACCCTTTCACTGCCACACGACGGAGGGTTAATCCTTTACTATCACACAACCAACGGTCGTGAAATGGTTAACCTTCTGTGTATTGTCGCAGTGAAAAGGGTTAACTGGCTGGTAGCACGGCGATGTTTTGCAGTGGTGAACCTTGCCTAGGGCGCCAAGTGTGCTAGGTCCGCCCCTGCTTGCGAGCACGGGGAGAACATGCAAACTCCACACAGAAAGGCCTGGGAGATACCCCAGCTGGGTACCTGTCATCATGGAAACCTGGTCCCCAAGCGGGAATCAAACCCTGGACCTTCTTGCTGTGAGGCGACAGTGTTAACCACTACACCCCCGTGCCGCCGTAATACCAAACAGAGAAGGTAAAGACGACTTTAAACTGTAAAGTAAGTAATCCAGAACTATTTTATTGCACTGTAAAAAACTGTGATTTTATATGTCTGCACTTTATGTGCACTATTTTGCTCTGTCCATTCTATCTTACTCTTTTTATTATTGTCTATTTAAAACTGAATCAAACCATCAACAAGCCTGTTGTGAAAAACTGTGATTTTATATGTGCTCATTTTATGCCTGTCTTTTTTTCAGTTGTGAAGCACTTTGAGCTGCAGTTTCTGTATGAAAGGTGCTCTACAAATAAAGTTCATTATTATTATTATTATTATTATTATTATTATTATTATTATTATTATTATTATTATTATTATTATTATTATTATTATTATTATTATTATTATTATTATTATTATTATTATTATTATTATTATTATTATTATTATTATTATTATTATTATTATTATTATTATTATTATTATTATTATTATTATTATTATTATTATTATTATTATTATTATTATTATTATTATTATTATTATTATTATTATTATTATTATTATTATTATTATTATTATTATTATTATTATTATTATTATTATTATTATTATTATTATTATTATTATTATTATTATTATTATTATTAAATAGAGATGAACCCCATCCATAAAGATAACACTGTGGTCTTGCTTGTGTCAAACCAAGCATACTGCCTGATGGCACCCAAGTGAAACAATTTATTAAGAGGCTAAGATAAGATAAGATAAGATAAGATATTCCTTTATTGATCCCCTTGGGGGGGATGGGGGGGGGGTACAGGTAGTAGAATACATGGTACAGGTCATAGAATGAGAAACAGGAAATATACAAGCAGTGCCCAGAGATGGTGTAGTGGTTAAAACCGGTAGATTATATTAGATTATATTGAAATGTATTGTCATTATACAGCACAAGTACAGTACAACGGAAATAAGTTTGGCATCCAACCAGAGTGCACATGTAGCAGTAAAGTGCAAACGGCAATATACGATGTACAGGTGATTAAACTGGGTACAAAATATACAAATTACTACTACTGAGTGTAATGCTAATCAGCATACTGGTCAGCAGCGTAACTAGTAAAGGTAGGATATGTACAGATATAGATATAGTAAAGGACAGGTAAGTACAGACAGGTGTGGATACTGTAGGTATGTGATGAGAATATATATATATATATATATATATATATATATATATATATATATATATATATATATATATATATATATATATATATATATATATATATATATATATATATGGTATATACAGCATTATTGTACATGCTATCATACAGAGCTAAGGGTTATATGCAGGTGTATACATAGTATATAGAGGGGTTATATGCAAGTATATTCAGACAAATATGTATATATCTAGCCTATTTGCGGGGGGAATATATAAATGTGAATATGCGCATACATAAGACTCAAGAGTATGTCCTCCACTGGGCTAAGGCTTTTTTACTTTTTAATGGACAGATGACTGTTGCCGATCCTCCTCCCTCACCTTGTGTTTGTTCGTTGAGTGTTACATATCCAGCCTCGACGACAAAGGATTAACCCTTTCACAACCACACTACAGAAGGTTAACCTTTCAACCATCTGTAGTGTGGTAGTGAAAGGTTAACCTTCTGTAGTGTGGTAGTGAAAGGTTAACCTCCTGTAGTGTGGTAGTGAAAGGTTAACCTTCTGTAGTGTGGTAGTGAAAGGTTAACCTTCTGTAGTGTGGTAGTGAAAGGTTAACCTCCTGTAGTGTGGTAGTGAAAGGTTAACCTTCTGTAGTGTGGTAGTGAAAGGTTAACCATCTGTAGTGTGGTAGTGAAAGGTTAACCTTCTGTAGTGTGGTAGTGAAAGGTTAACCTTCCGTAGTGTGGTAGTGAAAAGGTTAACCTTCTGTAGTGTGGTAGTGAAAGGGTTAACCTTCTGTAGTGTGTTAGTGAAAGGGTTAACCTTCTGTAGTGTGGTAGTGAAGGTTAACCTTCTGTAGTGTGGTAGTGAAAGGTTAACCTTTTGTAGTGTGGTAGTGAAAGGTTAACCTTCTGTAGTGTGGTAGTGAAAGGTTAACCTTCTGTAGTGTGGTAGTGAAAGGTTAACCTTCTGTAGTGTGGTAGTGAAAGGGTTAACCTTCTGTAGTGTGTTAGTGAAAGGGTTAACCTTCTGTAGTGTGGTAGTGGAAGGTTAACCTTCTGTAGTGTGGTAGTGAAGGTTAACCTTATGTAGTGTGGTAGTGAAAGATTAACCTTCTGTAGTGTGGTAGTGAAAGGGTTAAAGTGTGTAATGGGAGCGTTTCACCGAGGCTGTACCCCGCGGTGGGAAAATAAACGTCCTGTATCCCTCATCATTGCCGCTCGCTGACAGCGTGGATCCATCTCTTCGTCCCGCAGCCGCCTCGTTCCTCTTCCAGCTTCATTACCGCCGTCTGTCTGCATTTCCACGACTCCAACGAGTGTATCCCCTGAAAGCTGCGGCAGACAAGAGGGCCGGCACGGCCGCACCCTACAGTACGGCGCATGTCAAGCTTCCTGGAGACGCCGCTTCCTGCCTATTACTCTCTCACACACACACACGCACACACACATGCACGCACGCACGCACGCACGCACGCACACACGCACGCACGCATGCACACACACACACACGCACACACACACACTTGGCTTCCATTACGTGTCTGTCGCTGCCTGCTAATACACTGTACACTGCAGATAATACCAGGATGCTATTGTTTGTTTAGTCGCTGCGCTGTCACAAGGGGAGAAGATGGATGGCGGAGGGTTAATAATCTGTCCCCCATGTGATTAATACACCGTGGTCCCAGGACGGGGGGTGGGAGAGCTCAGGCTCCTCCCGGTGATTTATGACAGCTCTGCGTGGCTGATGGGCACACAGTGGGATTCATCCACCAACGGATTATAATACGTGTTACATTCACAGTCATGCCACAGCGACGCATTGTGACGTCCAAAAATAAATAAAAGCACCACACCAACACTGCAAATGACAGTGGATACATAAATAAGGACTAAACCCAATCGCGTGGATATATAGCTGTACTGGAATAGACCGTATTAATATTCCATATTTATACAGTCTTATTGCCCGCTGCTGGCCACCTGCCTCAGCGCACACACTGTATAGCCTACGTGCGTAATGAATTAACAATAGGCTTACATTATTCTAATAACTTGTTTTAGTAGGAGATGGCAGACACTGTATGTGCTGCCCGTTAGTAGTAAAGGCTTCCGCAGAGGGCCGTGTGGACTCAAAGCGGACGTCCGCTCGGCGTGTTGGTTGACATCGACCTGCATTAAATGTAGTAAACTGGCACGATACATGTAGGAAGTTGGTACACTGTGGTACGCTTGACTATGAAACCTCAAACGACTGCGGTCATGCAGTACACCCAACTCTGTGGGAGCCTTTACTACTAACGGGCAGCGCATAAAGGATCTGCGATCTCCTAATAAAACAAGTCATTAGAATAATATAAGCCTACTGTTCATTCATTACGCATGTAGGCTATACAGTACGTGCACGTGTGTCCGTGTGTGCGCTGAGGCAGGTGGCCAACAGCGCACAACGAGACGGTATACATATGGAATATTAATACAGTCTTTTCCACTATAACTATAGTGTGCTGTATGATGACAATACATTTGAATCTAATCTAATATTGATCCGTCGCAAATCGCTTCCTGTTGAATACAGGGATTGTCGGCACATCACAGATGCCATGCTGACCCTCTTGCTTCCGTTTTGTACACAACCTGGCCTTATAAGGAGCTGGCGGGGCGTGTCTGTATGCAAATTCAGGTGTACCAGAACACGCTTCCAGTTTGAGAATGAGTGACGTACTTCATTCAGGGGTTCGCAGCAGCGCTCATTTTGGCAACTTAAGAGAACCTCTCCACGCGTCCATGAATCCGGGGGTAACTGTCTCTTACCAACTTCCAACGCGGTCCTCATTCTCCAACAAGCTGTGACTGCGTCCCCGACCGCCAAGAACCTTGGTGTTGTCCTCGACGACCAGTTGAACTTCTCTGCTCACATCGCAGCGACGACCAGAACCTGCCGATTCCTCCTGAGCAACGTCAGAAGGATACGCCCCTTCCTGACAAAAGAAGCCACCCAACTCCTCGTCCAATCAACAGTCATCTCCCGCCTCGACTACTGCAATGCACTGCTCGCTGGCCTCCCGGCCACTGCCACTAAGCCTCTTCAACTCATTCAGAACGCAGCGGCCCGCCTGATCTCAAACCTACCGAAGTCGGCCCATGTCACCCCACTTCTTAGGGACCTGCACTGGCTCCCCATTGCTGCACGAATCCGCTTCAAGGCCCTCGACCTAGCATACCGTGCGGCAAAGGGAACCGCTCCCGCCTACCTCCGGTCAATGGTCTCTAACTACACACCCTCAAGACCCCTACGCTCTGCATCTTCTGGCCGCCTCAGACCTACTCCTATCCAAGCTCCGGGAGGGTCATCAAAGAGAAGTCGCCTATTCTCAGTCCTTGCCCCACAATGGTGGAATGAACTACCCACCCCAGTTAGGACAGCCGAATCACGTCCAATCTTTCGCCGTCGACTAAAGACGCACTTCTTCAACCATTATCTGAATTAAAAAAAAAAAAAAAAAAAAAAAAAAAAAAATCTAACCCTAACTAACCGTACTGTCATGCACTTGTCCTAATAAACTAACCTACACTGTAGCACTCAACACTTTGATGAACATTGTTGCTCAGCTGATAGAGTTGTGCCCTTCCTGATGGCTTGTCGTACAGAACTTGTAAGTCGCTTTGGATAAAAGCGTCAGCTAAATGACTAAATGTAAATGTAAATGTAAACATGTTCGTAAGTACCTTTGTAAATGTCTTGGTGAAAATTTCGTACCAACAAATTTACAAAAATCCTCCTCCGGATTCCTGAACGAGTGAAGCGGTCTCCATAAGTGGGCAAAATCTTCGCAGCTGGGTTCCCATGAATGAAAAACGTCACTCATTCTTAAACTGCAAAGCATGTTCACGTACACCTTCATTTGCATAGAGACACGCCCCACCAGCTCCTTATAAGGCGAATGAGGCGTGTGCAAAACGGCAAGGGCTGTGAGAAAAACAGCAAAAGGGTCCGCATTGCATCTTGCACCATGCTGACCCATTCAACACGTAAAGCCATATTATATGGCTTTATTATAACGTACACTATGTACCTTTTTCCTGTGGACGGTCAGTACTTTAGTGACATATTGGAAGTGAGATCCGGCTGGTATTAAAGTATTAAAGTCTTAAAGGAGGAGTTGTGCTCTGGAGACCAGACCAGGCACAGCAGCTGGCTTCCTGAGATCGTGTCAGGCTTCCAGTTACGCACTTGTGCCCAAACCACAGTGGTTTGGCCCAAACAGCGTCCTTTGGGGAAATACTGGCAGCTGTGGCCGTTTTCTATTTCTTTTTTCTCTTTTTTAAGTGCCGGACCTATTCCAAACAGTTTCAGAGGACAACTTCCCAGAGGGCTAAGTCAGGCGGGTCAAATGACTGAGACCAGAGGGGCTTATAGCGAGGGAGTATAGGGCACAGTGTAGGGCAAAATAACTGAGAGGGCATACATACCCTCATCTCGCACCTTGTTGCCCATATGCGCATGTCCTATAGTTAACTATATTGTATATTGTTTACACTGCCTTTTATTCAATTTGTATTTGTACTTCTCCACTGTACTATAATTCTGTAACCTGTAGGTCTTCTACTACATGTACCTCCCCTCCCCCATGCTGCTATGAGGCCTGACTTTCCCCAAGGGGATCAATAAAGGAATATCTTATCTTATATTGTCATATGACCTGAGCAGTGATCAGTGGCGGACTTACAGTAGGCATGGGCACCCACCCACCCAGGGCGCCATCCTGAATGGTGACATTAGCATGAGCGCTTTTCTATCAAGGTCAATTAACCTTGTCGAAGTGGGCGCCTTGTTTGTGACTGTGAGCTAAGTAGGCGACTGCCTGGGAAGGTCCCCCTCACTCAGTACGACGTGGGGAGCGGGGGATAAAGCAGCACACCTCTATAATGCAATTCTTAAAAAGGAAATCGGTTAATTAGAAATGCTACCAAATAAACAATTGCAATTGTTTAATAAAAGTATTTGTTTGATACAGGATTTTATCATCCACTCTGCTGAGAAGGTGATCGGCTGCAATCTGCCATCCCTTCAGGACCTGTACGCCTCCAGAACTCTGAAGCGTGCAGGTAAGATTGTGGCCGACCCCTACCACCCCGGTCACAACCTGTTGGAGTCACTCCCCTCCGACCCCTACCACCCCGGCCACAACATGTTTGAGTCACTCCCCTCCGACCCCTACCACCCCGGTCACAACCTGTTGGAGTCACTCCCCTCCGACCCCTACCACCCCGGTCACAACCTGTTTGAGTCACTCCCCTCCGACCCCTACCACCCCGGTCACAACCTGTTTGAGTCACTCCCCTCTGACCCCTACCACCCCGGTCACAACCTGTTGGAGTCACTCCCCTCTGACCCCTACCACCCCGGCCACAACCTGTTGGAGTCACTCCCCTCCGACCCCTACCACCCCGGTCACAACCTGTTGGAGTCACTCCCCTCCGACCCCTACCACCCCGGTCACAACCTGTTGGAGTCACTCCCCTCTGACCCCTACCACCCCGGTCACAACCTGTTGGAGTCACTCCCCTCTGACCCCTACCACCCCGGTCACAACCTGTTGGAGTCACTCCCCTCTGACCCCTACCACCCCGGTCACAACATGTTGGAGTCATTCCCCTCCGACCCCTACCACCCCGGTCACAACCTGTTGGAGTCACTCCCCTCCGACCCCTACCACCCCGGTCACAACCTGTTTGAGTCACTCCCCTCCGACCCCTACCACCCCCGTCACAACCTGTTGGAGTCACTCCCCTCCGACCCCTACCACCCCGGTCACAACCTGTTTGAGTCACTCCCCTCCGACCCCTACCACCCCGGCCACAACCTGTTTGAGTCACTCCCCTCCGACCCCTACCACCCCGGTCACAACCTGTTTGAGTCACTCCCCTCCGACCCCTACCACCCCGGTCACAACCTGTTGGAGTCACTCCCCTCCGACCCCTACCACCCCGGTCACAACCTGTTGGAGTCACTTCCCTCCGAGTGTTCGCCCGTGGGCAGCGTATTAGCAAGGAGCGCCACTGGCAGTGATCCCAGGTCAGTGGCTCCTCCTATTCGTAGAGGTTTGATCAATATTGACTCTGATCTCCATTCCAGATGGTGTTCAATATTAATATAATTGGCCCAGAGTGCTGTTTTCACTTTGCTTAAAAGGCCATGGTTCCTCGGCTGTGTTTGTTTAAACGGGTTGAAGGGAGGTGAGCTGTGACGGCACACACGGTGATGAAAAGAATCCACGTTGAATAAAGGACGCCATTATGGAACTACTGGATTACTACTATCTTTGGTCGTCGGTAGAGAGAACACGGATAAGTAAATGAAGTTGAAAATATGAACAGGGGTAGAAAGTTCTAGTGAATCAAGAAAGGTTAACCAAAGTGCTCTGTTCTGATGCAATTCGATATTCTAATGAGGAGAGAAATACTACACTCTTAACTCATTCAGCGCCAGCCATTATCCCCATCCCTGTAGTCACGGGGACGCGCTTTAAAAGATAGGCATTTTCACTGTGCATCACAATGTTTGCAGAGCTATATCTATATTCTATATTATAGCTACAGAGACAATACTATGGCTCATTTGACAGTCACTATCTCTCGTCCAACATGTAAAAAAGAGTTATTTGTTCATGTATACGTGTGTGTGTTATCCCGTGGTGAATATTGTATAGTTTCAGAGTGATCCGGGCTAATTCCTGGAAGGAAGCCATGGAGCGCTATGTGCATTTTGCGAAAGTTGTTTGCGTTGCTCGCCTGGACACAATATTATTTATTTCCACATCAAAGGTATATAATAAGTATTATGTTTCATCATGAAGGCATCAAAGGGGGGGGGGGGGGGCGTTTTGTGATGCTCTGATTGTCAGCAACGACATACATTTTGAATACTACATACGTTGATCGTTGCGATCGATGTGAAATCATTGTAGGATCAAAGTAGGCTTGATGTCGTACCTTTGCTAGGAGTTATTCCAAAATGAATATTCCAATTGTCTGATCACGATTTCCAGTATTGATTTCTATCGGGTCCCTGACATGAAATGGCACAAAATATGCATCAAGTCTGCTGAACATGTTCCAAGGTGCTCGAATGAAGCGTTTCACTTGCCTGGGTCCAAATTCTCCGGCCGGACCATATATAATGTAACACACAGTGTGAAATAAGGTGTCAAAGGGTGGGCGATACTGCCACCTAGCAGGATTTGGCTGGCATTGCACTCTCAAGGTCTCAGAATGAGTTCCAATGATAACACCAAGGTCCGTGAGAGTGTACAGAATATTAAAATCGAAAAAAAGAAAAAACTATGAAAACCCGAGAAATCTCGGGTATGGCACTCAACCGCTGGCGAGATAACCCGAGAAATGTCGGGTATGGCGCAGAAAGTGTTAAAGGGTGAGTTCAGAACTTTGGACATGTAGCCCTATTTCCTACTTCTCACCACAATCCTATACGGTGAGGAGGCAGTAGGACCCACATGCAGGAGAAACAGGCAGGAATCAGGGGAAGCAGATAAAGCATTGAACCCAGACATGAGTGTGTTCATACTCTCAGCTGTGCTGACTAACCTCACACACACTGTAACCAGGAACAAATGAATACGACTGACCACTAACACCTAGTGGCTAGAAAAGACAGGGTGGTCAACAGGGGCCCAGGCAGGATGTCGACAGGGGCGGCTAACGGGAGGTCCGTCTGGGCGTCGGCAGTGGCGCTGGACGGCAGAGACTCCACTGGGACGCAGGAAGGGAGCCAGTGGCATCAGTAGCCATGGGGACCCCCTGGAGGTTGCTGCTGGAGCTAGGCTGATTGTGGTAGGTGAGCTGCTGTGCTGCTGCTGGAGCTAGGCTGGTTGTGGGAGGTGAGCTGCTGTGCTGCTGCTGGAGCTAGGCTGGTTGTGGGAGGTGAGCTGCTGTGCTGCTGCTGGAGCTAGGCTGGTTGTGGGAGGTGAGCTGCTGTGCAGGTTGCTGCTGCTGGAGCTAGGCTGGTTGTGGTAGGTGAGCTGCTGTGCAGGTTGCTGCTGGTGGAGCTAGGCTGGTTGTGGGAGGTGAGCTGCTGTGCTGCTGCTGCTGGAGCTAGGCTGGTTGTGGTAGGTGAGCTGCTGGTGGAGCTAGGCTGGTTGTGGGAGGTGAGCTGCTGTGCTGCTGCTGCTGGAGCTAGGCTGGTTGTGGGAGGTGAGCTGCTGTGCAGGTTGCTGCTGGAGCTAGGCTGGTTGTGGGAGGTGAGCTGCTGTGCTGCTGGTGGAGCTAGGCTGGTTGTGGGAGGTGAGCTGCTGTGCTGCTGGTGGAGCTAGGCTGGTTGTGGGAGGTGAGCTGCTGTGCTGCTGGTGGAGCTAGGCTGGTTGTGGGAGGTGAGCTGCTGTGCTGCTGGTGGAGCTAGGCTGGTTGTGGGAGGTGAGCTGCTGTGCTGCTGGTGGAGCTAGGCTGGTTGTGGGAGGTGAGCTGCTGTGCTGCTGCTGGAGCTAGGCTGGTTGTGGGAGGTGAGCTGCTGTGCTGCTGCTGGAGCTAGGCTGGTTGTGGGAGGTGAGCTGCTGTGCAGGTTGCTGCTGGAGCTAGGCTGGTTGTGGGAGGTGAGCTGCTGTGCTGCTGGTGGAGCTAGGCTGGTTGTGGGAGGTGAGCTGCTGTGCTGCTGGTGGAGCTAGGCTGGTTGTGGTAGGTGAGCTGCTGTGCAGGTTGCTGCTGGTGGAGCTAGGCTGGTTGTGGGAGGTGAGCTGCTGTGCTGCTGGTGGAGCTATGCTGGTTGTGGGAGGTGAGCTGCTGTGCTGCTGGTGGAGCTAGGCTGGTTGTGGTAGGTGAGCTGCTGTGCTGCTGCTGGAGCTAGGCTGGTTGTGGGAGGTGAGCTGCTGTGCTTTTGCTGGAGCTAGGCTGGTTGTGGTAGGTGAGCTGCTGTGCTGCTGCTGGAGCTAGGCTGGTTGTGGTAGGTGAGCTGCTGTGCTGCTGCTGCTGGAGCTAGGCTGGTTGTGGGAGGTGAGCTGCTGTGCTGCTGCTGCTGGAGCTAGGCTGGTTGTGGGAGGTGAGCTGCTGTGCAGGTTGCTGCTGCTGGAGCTAGGCTGGTTGTGGGAGGTGAGCTGCTGTGCTGCTGCTGGAGCTAGGCTGGTTGTGGTAGGTGAGCTGCTGTGCTGCTGGTGGAGCTAGGCTGGTTGTGGTAGGTGAGCTGCTGTGCTGCTGCTGGAGCTAGGCTGATTGTGGTAGGTGAGCTGCTGTGCTGCTGCTGGAGCTAGGCTGGTTGTGGGAGGTGAGCTGCTGTGCTGCTGCTGGAGCTAGGCTGGTTGTGGGAGGTGAGCTGCTGTGCTGCTGCTGGAGCTAGGCTGGTTGTGGGAGGTGAGCTGCTGTGCAGGTTGCTGCTGGTGGAGCTAGGCTGGTTGTGGTAGGTGAGCTGCTGTGCAGGTTGCTGCTGGTGGAGCTAGGCTGGTTGTGGGAGGTGAGCTGCTGTGCAGGTTGCTGCTGCTGGAGCTAGGCTGGTTGTGGGAGGTGAGCTGCTGTGCAGGTTGCTGCTGCTGGAGCTAGGCTGGTTGTGGGAGGTGAGCTGCTGTGCAGGTTGCTGCTGGTGGAGCTAGGCTGGTTGTGGGAGGTGAGCTGCTGTGCTGCTGGTGGAGCTAGGCTGGTTGTGGGAGGTGAGCTGCTGTGCTGCTGCTGGAGCTAGGCTGGTTGTGGGAGGTGAGCTGCTGTGCAGGTTGCTGCTGGTGGAGCTAGGCTGGTTGTGGGAGGTGAGCTGCTGTGCTGCTGGTGGAGCTAGGCTGGTTGTGGGAGGTGAGCTGCTGTGCTGCTGGTGGAGCTAGGCTGGTTGTGGGAGGTGAGCTGCTGTGCTGCTGCTGGAGCTAGGCTGGTTGTGGGAGGTGAGCTGCTGTGCTGGTTTCTGCTGCTGGAGCTAGGCTGGTTGTGGGAGGTGAGCTGCTGTGCAGGTTGCTGCTGGAGCTAGGCTGTGCTAGCTGCAGGTTCACTTATCTGAGCCTAATAGATGGAGGTGCAAGCTGAGATGCAAGCTGGAGTGTGGGTCGAGGTGTAATCTTTAATGCAGGCCACAGTCTGTGTGAGTGCGGACCGGAAGCTAGCATGTAGGGCTAGTACTAGGGCAGCAGTCAGGTGCTTAGCAATGCCAGCTAGCAGGGAAATAAAAGTATATGGCAGAGAGCAGATAAAGAGGGACAGAGGAGCAGAATGTAGCAGGGGCTGGGGGTGAAGGGGAACAGAACGTAAGAGGGGCTGGTGATGAAGAGGAGCAGAATGTAGCAGGGGCTGGTGATGAAGGGGAGCAGGACGTATCAGGGGCTGGTGATGAAGAGGAGCAGAATGTAGCAGGGGCTGGTGATGAAGAGGAGCAGAATGTAGCAGGGGCTGGCGGTGAAGGGGAGCAGAATGTAGCAGGGGCTGGTGATGAAGAGGAGCAGAATGTAGCAGGGGCTGGTGATGAAGGGGAGCAGAATGTAGCAGGGGCTGGTGATGAAGAGGAGCAGGACGTAAGAGGGGCTGGTGATGAAGAGGAGCAGAACGTAAGAGGGGCTGGTGATGAAGAGGAGCAGAATGTAGCAGGGGCTGGTGATGAAGGGGAGCAGAATGTAGCAGGGGCTGGTGATGAAGAGGAGCAGGACGTAAGAGGGGCTGGTGATGAAGAGGAGCAGGACGTAAGAGGGGCTGGTGATGAAGAGGAGCAGAATGTAAGAGGGGCTGGTGATGAAGGGGAGCAGAATGTAGCAGGGGCTGGTGATGAAGAGGAGCAGAATGTAAGAGGGGCTGGTGATGAAGGGGAGCAGAATGTAGCAGGGGCTGGTGATGAAGAGGAGCAGAATGTAGCAGGGGCTGGTGATGAAGAGGAGCAGAATGTAGCAGGGGCTGGTGATGAAGGGGAGCAGAATGTAGCAGGGGCTGGTGATGAAGGGGAGCAGAATGTAGCAGGGGCTGGTGATGAAGAGGAGCAGAATGTAGCAGGGGCTGGTGATGAAGAGGAGCAGAATGTAGCAGGGGCTGGTGATGAAGAGGAGCAGAATGTAGCAGGGGCTGGTGATGAAGAGGAGCAGAATGTAGCAGGGGCTGGTGATGAAGAGGAGCAGAATGTAGCAGGGGCTGGTGATGAAGAGGAGCAGAATGTAGCAGGGGCTGGTGATGAAGAGGAGCAGAATGTAGCAGGGGCTGGTGATGAAGGGGAGCAGAATGTAGCAGGGGCTGGTGATGAAGAGGAGCAGAATGTAGCAGGGGCTGGCAATGAAGGGGAGCAGAATGTAGCAGGGGCTGGTGATGAAGATGAGCAGAATGTAGCAGGGGCTGGTAATGAAGAGGAGCAGGACGTAAGAGGGGCTGGTGATGAAGAGGAGCAGGACGTAGCAGGGGCTGGTGATGAAGAGGAGCAGGACGTAAGAGGGGCTGGTGATGAAGAGGAGCAGGACATAAGAGGGGCTGGTGATGAAGAGGAGCAGGACGTAGCAGGGGCTGGTGATGAAGAGGAGCAGGACGTAGCAGGGGCTGGTGATGAAGAGGAGCAGGACGTAGCAGGGGCTGGTGATGAAGAGGAGCAGAATGTAGCAGGGGCTGGTGATGAAGAGGAGCAGGACGTAAGAGGGGCTGGTGATGAAGAGGAGCAGGACGTAGCAGGGGCTGGTGATGAAGAGGAGCAGGACGTAAGAGGGGCTGGTGATGAAGAGGAGCAGAACGTAGCAGGGGCTGGTGATGAAGAGGAGCAGGACGTAGCAGGGGCTGGTGATGAAGAGGAGCAGAACTTCTCCCACAGACAGCTGTTGAAAACACCGTCTGTACGACTTACGTCCGACTTACGAGTGCCTTTTTTCGAGTTCATAAATCCTACAACGAATTTACAAATACGAAGCCATTCGACAATGCTCAATAAGTAAATCGTAAATCGAGTTACGAAGGAATTCCTTGGTAACTTTCACACTATATTCCGTTCGAGAATGACGACCAATATGGGCGAACGGAAAGTTTCCACACTTGGCACCATTGTGCGTCCACACGCTACACAGTGACGTAATGATCCTTTCCTTCTTTTATAGTTTCCTTGGTGTGAGATATAATGGAGCAGTGTTAGGAACACACGGTTTACGTAATGTTAGTAACAGGCTGCTGTTCATTTATGCCAGAATGCTTTGACGATGACACTGTGATGACACTGTGGGCTAGATCCACAAAGAATGGATTACACGGAGCTAATTGCACCCTTAATTACAATTTACTATGAATGTAAAATGGGGGACCCTGATGCAAACAAGACAAATGTCTTTCTCTGGTCTGCATTCCCTTAACACTTGTGTGTATTGAGCTGTACTGTATTGTACCCATTCTGCAATCTGTTAATAAAGTTTCATCCAATCAATCCCCGCGCAGCACCGTGCAATCCATTCTTTGTGGACCTAGCCCTGTGTGTTCTAGCTAATTGCACAGGGAATTACTTGCACTTCATTACTAGAGTTTCTAAACACATCTATTCCTGTTTAGTTAGGGGACACCCGTCTTTTTTAAGAGTGTAGCAGCAAGGAGTGATGTTTTTAGATTTTCTAATGTGGGAATTGAAGTGAGCAATTTCAGCAACACCACCGGGCCTCCTAATCAGAGCTTGAAAGTAAGGGGGTTGAGCAGAGTTTTGATTGGGCTCTGGGGTCAGCCAGGAGATTAACAACACATGCTAATTGGCTGTTTGGGGGACTGAGGTCACAGTACACTGTGTGTCTTCTGCAGTTTTCCTTTATGGCAAGGGAGAGGCAGAACCGAAGACTCTATTTTGTCAACCTTAAAGGAAAACTCCAACATTTTGGGAAATTAGCTTATTTGCCATCTACCCTGGAGTTAGATAAGAAGATGCATATCTTTTTCTTCTCTGTGCGTGCAGTAGGAGTAGGAAGACGCGCACCGTTAGCCTAGCTTAGCGACAGTCACTGGAAGTAGGTTCCTCCGTTAGCCTAGTTTCCAACGTCTTCCTACTCCTACTGCACGCACAGAGAAGAAAAAGGTATGCATCTTCTTATCTAACTCCAGGGTAGATGGCAAATAAGCTAATTTCCCAAAATGTTGGAGTTTTCCTTTAAGGGATAATTCAGCATTCCTGCTCTGAAATCAAATGTGTGGAAATCATTGGTTAAGGGAAACCAAGATAAGTGAAAGCTGTGGTAGAAAGAGATGTATCCTGTGTGTGTGTGTGTGTGTGTGTGTGTGTGTGTGTGTGTGTGTGTGTGTGTGTGTGTGTGTGTGTGTGTGTGTGTGTGTGTGTGTGTGCGCGCACGTGCATGCGTGCACATTCACATAGTTCTGCAAATCCAGGACCAGTTTAACCTAGAATTGCTAATATAAAACTAGTATGGGTGAATAACTAATTGAAACGTAATAGCTCTTAGCTTGCAAATGCATCATTATCTGAATTAATTTCACATACCTACCCCACATTTTACACACTTTTGCGAGTGAGTAATTAATTAAATACTAATGTAATTTCAATGTAAAACATTAAGACAATTATTCATACATGATGCCCTCCTAGTATTCTTTGAGGCACCAGAGAATGAACAGAAGTGCATTTACAACAACATATTGAGCTTCTATACACAAATTTAATAGATAAAAAAATCAATTAAGCAAGTGACCTCAGGAAAATTCACCTTGTTTACGTATTATTATGTCTCCGGCACACAAAATCATCTGTATTTTTCATTTCAGCCCCTTGGTAATTGAGTTTGACACCCCTGCTCTATTGTATACTCGTATTACAATGGATTACCACTGTATTTATGTATGTATTAATACTATTGAATAGTTGACCGATTGATTGTCAGTTGTCTGCAATTATGTCGTGCCCCCCTGGCGTGGCGGGCTCACCCATGCATATCCGCAGACTCTGATCATGGTATTCTATTCCACACATGACATCCTGACACACAGACACTACAAACACCCACGTCCACACACCAGTGCATGACTCCACGGACACCAATGATGAAGGACCGCCATGGAAACAAGCCTGTGGCTTTATTGTGTGTGTTTTTTTCTTTTATCCTATGGGTAAACGGTGGGCTGAAATGTATACCTGTTAAATTGTATATGTCTTATTCATTTAAATCAATAAACTATTCAATCAATCAAATATTGGCCAGGTTGACCCAGCGGTTAGAGAAAAAAAGCGATTAGCGGTTCACCCTACAAGATGATGTTTTACTGTTTGCCACATTCTTCATCCTGCACTTCCGCCTGCTTGCCCTCAGCCTGCCAGCCTGATACCCTGCCAGCCTGATACCCTGCCAGCCTGATACCCTGCCAGCCTGATACCCTGCCAGCCTGATACCCTGCCAGCCTGATACCCTGCCAGCCTGATACCCTGCCACCCTGCAGCAGGTTTCCTGCCGTGATAGATATGAGGAAAATACTAATCACTAAAACAAGACAGATAGTCTAACAAACAGACAAACACTGCTGTGCTAGACGCATGGACAGATCACGGTTGGTCATGGCTAGAAGGTATCTGCATGTCATTGAATTTTCACCTTAACCTTTTGATTGATTGATTGGAAATGTTATTAACAGATTGCATTGGAGGGGTTTGGGTTTGGACATTTACAGGGGCCAGTTTCGAATTGCAGTCTCCCGTAGGTGCTCTTTGAGAGTGGTTTTGAAAGTGGGTAGTGATTCACATTCCTTTCCAGCTTTGGGTAGGGCGTTCCACATTGATGTGGCATAATTGCGAAACGTGTTTAGTCCCTTGTTTGAGTTGAATCTGGGTTTAACATGATTTGTGGAGCTCCCTCTGGTGTTGTGGTCGTGGTATTCACTGACCTTTGGGAAGTATTTTGACATGTACATGGGTACCTTACTGGTAGACCAGGCCCATTGCAAGTTGCTGTACTCTGTCGTCTACTCTAAGCCATCCTAGGTTGTCAAAGTGGGCTGGGGTGAGGTGGGTTCTAGGAGTAAGGTCAAGCAGTAGTCTGACCAGTTTGTTTTGAGATGTTTGTAATTTTGTTTTTAGCGCCTTTGAGGTGCTTTGGTACCATGAGGTGCAAGCATAGTCGTAGTACCCTTGAATGAGTGCTCCTGCCAGAGTCTTCAGGGTATTCTTGTTTACCAGAGAGGAGATCCGGTACAAGAATCGAGTTCCTTGGTTGACTTTTTTGATTACATTGGATGCCATTTTGTCACAGGAAAGATTTGCCTCTAGGATGGAACCCATGTATGTCATTTCATCTTTCCTTGTGACAATATTGTCACCCACTGTAACTGAGAAGCCGTCGGTCTTGCTGAGTTTGCTATTTGAACCGAAGAGAATGGACTCTGTTTTACCCAGGTGTAATGATAGTTTGTTATCAGCAAGCCATGCGCAGATTCTGCCGAGCTGAGGGTTTTTTCAACCTGCAACTTGCTCTTGTCAGAGACCAGCAGGGCTGAGTCGTCCGCGTACAGGAACAAGTTGCAGTCACAAGCTGACGACATGTCATTTGCATGAATTATGAACAGTAACGGTCCTAGTTGTAGTTTAGTGTAGGACTACAACTCCCATGGTTATTGTGTCACGTGTCTTGCATGTCATTGGTTACTGTTCCGTTAACCAGATGCACCAGGGAGCGCTCTGTGTCAGTGTGAGGCAGCCGATAGAGGGACTGCCTACGGTTCCACTGTAGACATGTAATCTACCAAACTGTGAATAAAGCACCACTGAGAACTACCACGGTCTCTTATTAACGAAGATACAACACTAGTATGCTTCCTTGTGGAACACCACAGCTCACTGTGAGGGGGGGGGGGGGGGGGATAGGTTACCGTTTACCTCCACCATCTGTTCTCTCCCCTCCATCTGTTCTCTCCCGCCCACTGATAGACTATCAAAACCAATTGCTTTTAGCTTGTCAATCAGAATGGAGTGATTGACAGTGTCGAAGGCCTTTTGTAGGCCCAGCATAACCATGCCGCAGTATATATCTTGTTTGATGTGGTCGATCAAATAGAGAAGGCATGTGTCAGTGGAGGGGGATGTTCTGAAGCCAGATTGGAATTGGTAGATTTGATTTTTTTCCGCCAGGTACTTTTCGACCTGTTCGTATAAAAAATGTCCATGACTTTCGAGATCGAGGTAGGAATAGAAACAGGGGGTAGTTGCCTGGGTCCAATTTGCTGCCCTTTTTGTGCAGGGGGGTTACTCTCGCAATTTTGAAGTCTTTGGGTACGTGTCCCTGTTTTATGGAGAGGTTTATTATGTGGGTGATGACTGGGGTGATGGCGGCTGCTGAGTCTCTGAGGAATTTGGAGGGGATGTTGTCATGGCCAGTGGCCTTGTTAGGTTGGAGGGCGCTCAGTTTTTTGTGTCTTACTTACTTACGCCTATCGCTCCTTTTGGGGGAGCATAGGCCGTCGACAACAGTTCGCCAGGGTCCTCTGTCCTGTGCTTTGCTTTCCAGCTGTTTCCATGTCAGTCCGCTCTGTGTGATGTCTGTCTCCAAGTCCCTGCGCCAGGTGTTCTTGGGCCGGCCTCTCTTCCTTTTGCCTTGGGGGTTCCATCTAAGGGCCTGTCTGGTGGTGCTGGTGTTTGGTTTGCGTAGTGTGTGGCCGATCCATCCCCACTTTCTTCTCTTGATTTGTTCTTCCACTGGTTGTTTGCCCGTTCTCTGCCAGAGATCATTGTTGCTGATGGTATCTGGCCAGTGGATGTTCAGGATCCGCCTCAGGCATCTGTTGATGAATGACTGCACTCTAGTCATTGTGATCTTGGTTGTCCTCCACGTCTCTGATCCGTATAAGAGTACTGGCTTGATGTTGGATTTGAATAGTATGATCTTTGTCTGCTGACTGATAACCTTGGAGCTCCAGATGTTCTTTAGTTGGATGTATGAGGCCCTTGCCTTGCTGATTCTTGCTCTGACATCTGCCTCCGTGCCACCCTTCTTATCTATGATGCTACCTAGGTAGGTGAAGGATTCTACTTCCTCAAGTGCTGTTCCCTCCAGGTTTACTGGGTCTTTGTTGTTTGTGTTGATCTTGAGTATTTTGGTCTTTCCTTGGTGGATGTTGAGGCCTAGTTGTGTTGAGGTGTCTGCCAGTATGTTAGTTCTCTCCTGCATCTGTTGTCGACTGTGGGATAGTAGGGCAAGGTCGTCTGCGAAGTCTAGGTCATCCAGTTGTGTTGTGAGTGTCCACTGGATCCCGTTTCTCCTCTGTGTTGTTGTGGTCTTCAATATCCAGTCGATGGCCAGGAGGAAGAGGAAAGGGGACAGGATACCACCTTGCCTTACTCCGGTCTTCACTTGGAAGCTTCGTGTGAGCTGTCCGCTGTGTATGACTCTGCAGGTCATACCTTCATAGGAGTTCCTCATGATGTTGACAAGCTTTTCTGGTATGCCGTAGTGTCGAAGCAGTTTCCAGAGGGTGTTTCTGTGGAGGCTGTCAAATGCCTTCTCATAGTCTACGAAGTTGATGTATAGTGGAGAGTTCCATTCCAATGATTGCTCGACTATGATTCGGAGGGTTGCAATCTGGTCCACACATGATCTATTGGGCCGGAAGCCTGCCTGCTGGTCTCTTAGCTGCGGATCCACCGCTTTCTTTATTCGTTCGAGGAGGATTCTGTTGAAGATTTTTCCTGGCACTGATAAAAGCATGATTCCTCTGTAGTTGTGGCATTGGCTGAGGTCTCCTTTCTTAGGTATTTTGACCAAGTAGCCTTCTTTCCAATCTGTTGGCCCTTCCTCTTTCTCCTAGATCTTCTCAAACAGAGGGTGTAGCATCTCTACCGAGGTGTCTATGTCTGCCTTCAGTGCCTCTCCAGGGATGTTGTCTGGTCCTGCTGCCTTACTATTCTTTAGTTGTGCAATGGCCTGTTGGATTTCCTGCTTGCTGGGCTTTCCACAGTTGATGACTATGTCAGTCTCCGCAACTTGAATGTCCGGGGGGTTAGGTGGTGCCGGTCTATTCAGTAGTTCTTCAAAATACTCTGCCCATCCCTCTTGCTGTTGGTCCAGTCTTGTGATGGTCTTTCCTTCCTTGTTTTTGATTGGTCGTTCTGGTCTGCTGAACTTTCCGGACAGTTTCTTGGTGGTGTCATACAGTTCCTTCATGTTTCCTTTTGCTGCTGCCTCTTCTGCTTCTTTAGCCAGGTTGTCGATTGTGTTTCGCTTGTCCTTCTTGGCATTTCTTTTGACCTTTCTGTTTGCCTGAGTGTACTCTCTTTGCGCTTTTGCCTTGGTTGCCCTTGTTCTGCTGTTGTTAACTTCTGCCTTTTTCTGTCTCCTTTCTTCTATGTTGCGTAGTGTTTCTGCTGATATCCACTCTTTATGGTGTCTCTTCTTTATTCCTATCACTTCCTTACATGTTGTTGTGAGAGTTTCCCTTATCCTTTCCCATTGGTATTGCTGGTCTCCTTCGTCACTGCTTAGATCTTGCAAGGCTTGATATCTATTCTTCAGCTTCAGTGTGAACACTTCTCTTATCTGTGTGTCTTTTAAGAGGTGGACATTGAATATCTGTTTCTTTGATGTTGTTTCCATCCAGTGTCTCTTCAGTTTCAACTTGAGCGTAGCGCTTAGCAGGTGGTGGTCTGATGCTATGTCTGCTCCTCGCCTTACTCGTAGGTCTTGTAGTGATCTCCTGAACTTGCTGGTTATGCAGAAGTGGTCTATCTGGTTCTCGGTCACTCCATCCGGTGATACCCAGGTTGCCTTGTGGATTCTCTTATGTGGGAAGACGCTTCCTCCGACAACCAGGTTGTTCAGGGCACAGGTGTCCACAAATCTCTCTCCATTCTCATTCATTTCTCCTAGGCCATGCTTTCCCATCACTTTTTTGAAGCCTGTGTTGTCTCCGCCAATCTTTGCATTGAAGTCTCCCATGAGAATGCTGATGTCTTTTCCTTTTTGTTGTTCCAGGATGCTCTGTAGTCTGTTGTAGAAATCATCCTTTTTTCCATCATCGCTGTCATTGGTTGGTGCATAGCATTGTATCACGTTCAACTTGATTTTCCTCTTCTTGGTTCTGAAGGTGGCTGTTATAATTCTTGATCCATGTGCCTCCCATCCAATCAGTGCTTTCTTTGCTGTTGTTGATAGCAAAAGGCCAACCCCCTCGGTGTGAGGGGCTTTGTCTTCTTCGTGCCCAGAGTAGAGTAGCAGCTTTCCTGTCTGTAGTCTTTGTTGTCCAGATTGCGTCCATCGTGACTCACTAATTCCTAAAAGGTCTAGTTTGTATCTCCTCATTTCTGCTGCTACTTGTATGGTTTTTCCGGTCTCATACAAGGTCCTGACGTTCCATGTTCCAATTCGTATGTCTCTGGTTGACAGAAGGGGTTTCGACTCTGTGACTTCTGTGACTTGACAGCTTTCATCACACAGCGTCATATTTCCTCTCATTGAGGATCCTTCTTCTTCCAGGGCTGAGGTCTGTTCTGTTGTCAGCGTTTTTGTAACGGTTTGTTTTCTACGGGATGGGGTTGTTGGCCCCACGCCCAACCCCCATCTCTGGGGGAGGGTTTTGGAGTTGGCTTGTTAGTCCTCTTCCCACGCCTATTGTCTTCCAGTTTTTTGTGTACCTAGTTTAAAATCGTCTTTGCGGACCCCTAGGTTATTGTAGTAGGCTTAGGCTATGATGTGTTCTACCCCAAAACGCCCTGAGTGGGAGGGTAGTTTATTTACCAGTGTTGTGGCTATGTTTGTGAAGAAAATGTTTAAGTACTGTAATTGGCCACATCCAGCTTGTCTGTGATCAGCGTGTTATCTGTCTCTAGGTTTATGTTTGCAAATCTGGTTTTAAGTTTTTTACTGCAGCTCAGTTGATTATTGAGTAATCACTGGGTTTATTTTTGTTTTCCTTGTCATTTATGAAATTATTTTTAGCAGTTTTGTTAATGGAGTTTACATCATTTCTTAGTCTGTTTATTTGCAGTTTGAGTTCAGTCACGTGGGCTTGGAGTTCACTGCTTGAGCTTTTGGTAAGCTTTGACTGACTTTTACGAAACTCACTGTTTATAAACCTAACCCTTACCTTAACCCTAACCTTAACCTCACTGTTTATAAACCTAACCCTTACCTTAACCCTAACCTTAACCTCACTGTTTATAAACCTAACCCTTACCTTAACCCTAACCTTAACCTCACTGTTTATAAACCTAACCCTTACCTTAACCCTAACCTTAACCTCACTGTTTATAAACCTAACCATTACCTTAACCCTAACCTTAACCTCACTGTTTATAAACCTAACCCTTACCTTAACCCTAACCTTAACCTCACTGTTTATAAACCTAACCCTTACCTTAACCCTAACCTTAACCTCACTGTTTATAAACCTAACCCTTACCTTAACCCTAACCTTAACCTCACTGTTTATAAACCTAACCATTACCTTAACCCTAACCTTAACCTCACTGTTTATAAACCTAACCCTTACCTTAACCCTAACCTTAACCTCACTGTTTATAAACCTAACCCTTACCTTAACCCTAACCTTAACCTCACTGTTTATAAACCTAACCCTTACCTTAACCCTAACCTTAACCTCACTGTTTATAAACCTAACCCTTACCTTAGCCCTAACCTTAACCTCACTGTTTATAAACCTAACCCTTACCTTAACCCTAACCTTAACCTCACTGTTTATAAACCTAACCCTTACCTTAACCCTAACCTTAACCTCACTGTTTATAAACCTAACCCTTACCTTAACCCTAACCTTAACCTCACTGTTTATAAACCTAACCCTTACCTTAGCCCTAACCTTAACCTCACTGTTTATAAACCTAACCCTTACCTTAACCCTAACCTTAACCTCACTGTTTATAAACCTAACCCTTACCTTAACCCTAACCTTAACCTCACTGTTTATAAACCTAACCCTTACCTTAACCCGCACCTTAACCTCACTGTTTATAAACCTAACCCTTACCTTAACCCGCACCTTAACCTCAATGGAATCATCATGACCCATTAACCTAAAATAGAGAAGGAATAATAAATATATATGTGTGATGATGGGTTTTCATTACAACATGTGGGGATACCTACCGTGACCAGAATACATACACGTGTGCCCTTACCCTTAAACAACAGCGTCACCCTAACCCTAACCCTACCGTGACCAGAATACATACACGTGTGCCCTTACCCTTAAACAACAGCGTCACCCTAACCCTAACCCTACCGTGACCAGAATACATACACGTGTGCCCTTACCCTTAAACAACAGCATCACCCTAACCCTAACCCTACCGTGACCAGAATACATACACGTGTGCCCTTACCCTTAAACAACAGCATCACCCTAACCCTAACCCTACCATGACCAGAATACATACACGTGTGCCCTTACCCTTAAACAACAGCGTCAGAGTGACACTGCAGCCTAACAGTCACCTGGTGGTCGTCTAATAATTTAACTCCCATTTGGTGATTATTATATTTTATTGTGCCTCACTCAGCTAGGCTGTGATGAGATGTAGGCCTAATATAGCATATGGAGAGAGAGAGAGAGAGAGAGAGAGAGAGAGAGAGAGAGAGAGAGAGAGAGAGAGAGAGAGAGAGAGAGAGAGAGAGAGAGAGAGAGAGAGAGAGAGAGAGAGAGAGAGAGAGAGAGAAGCGATTGATGTGTGCACAACCAATGCTGTGTATGTGACTGCTTCTAGAAGGAGACCCCCGCTGTGTGCCCGACCCCCCGCTGTGTGCCCGACCCTCCGCATGTCTGAGAACCTGCTCTGGTATCGACCCCCAGCAGAGGGTAAGTTAGTTCCATTGGCTTGCAACAACACATGCACGCTGGTGCCCATGCACACACACACACACACACACACACACACACACACACACACACACACACACACACACACACACACACACACACACACACACACACACAAACACACACACACACACACACACACAACTGCCCCCGTCTGCCCCGGCGTACAGTTCTCCACAGCGCTGCCAGGGGAGGTACAGTACAGTACAGTTCTCCACAGCGCTGCCAGGGGAGGTACAGTACAGTTCTCCACAGCGCTGCCAGGGGAGGTACAGTACAGTACAGTTCTCCACGGCGCTGCCAGGGGAGGTACAGTACAGTACAGTTCTCCACAGCGCTGCCAGGGGAGGTACAGTACAGTACAGTTCTCCACAGCGCTGCCAGGGGAGGTACAGTACAGTTCTCCACAGCGCTGCCAGGGGAGGAACAGTACAGTACAGTTCTCCACAGCGCTGCCAGGGGAGGTACAGTACAGTACAGTTCTCCACAGCGCTGCCAGGGGAGGTACAGTACAGTACAGTTCTCCACGACGCTGCCAGGGGAGGTACAGTACAGTTCTCCACAGCGCTGCCAGGGGAGGTACAGTACAGTTCTCCACAGCGCTGCCAGGGGAGGTACAGTACAGTACAGTTCTCCACAGCGCTGCCAGGGGAGGTACAGTACAGTACAGTTCTCCACAGCGCTGCCAGGGGAGGTACAGTACAGTACAGTTCTCCACAGCGCTGCCAGGGGAGGTACAGTACAGTTCTCCACAGCGCTGCCAGGGGAGGTACAGTACAGTACAGTTCTCCACAGCGCTGCCAGGGGAGGTACAGTACAGTTCTCCACAGCGCTGCCAGGGGAGGTACAGTACAGTACAGTTCTCCACAGTGCTGCCAGGGGAGGTACAGTACAGTTCTCCACAGCGCTGCCAGGGGAGGTACAGTACAGTTCTCCACAGCGCTGCCAGGGGAGGTACAGTACAGTACAGTTCTCCACAGCGCTGCCAGGGGAGGTACAGTACAGTTCTCCACAGCGCTGCCAGGGGAGGTACAGTACAGTTCTCCACAGCGCTGCCAGGGGAGGTACAGTACAGTTCTCCACAGCGCTGCCAGGGGAGGTACAGTACAGTTCTCCACAGCGCTGCCAGGGGAGGTACAGTACAGTTCTCCACAGCGCTGCCAGGGGAGGTACAGTACAGTACAGTTCTCCACAGCGCTGCCAGGGGAGGTACAGTACAGTACAGTTCTCCACGGCGCTGCCAGGGGAGGTACAGTACAGTTCTCCACAGCGCTGCCAGGGGAGGTACAGTACAGTTCTCCACAGCGCTGCCAGGGGAGGTACAGTACAGTACAGTTCTCCACAGCGCTGCCAGGGGAGGTACAGTACAGTTCTCCACAGCGCTGCCAGGGGAGGTACAGTACAGTTCTCCACAGCGCTGCCAGTGGAGGTACAGTACAGTTCTCCACAGCGCTGCCAGGGGAGGTACAGTACAGTTCTCCACAGCGCTGCCAGGGGAGGTACAGTACAGTACAGTTCTCCACGGCGCTGCCAGGGGAGGTACAGTACAGTTCTCCACAGCGCTGCCAGGGGAGGTACAGTACAGTTCTCCACAGCGCTGCCAGGGGAGGTACAGTACAGTTCTCCACAGCGCTGCCAGGGGAGGTACAGTACAGTACAGTTCTCCACAGTGCTGCCAGGGGAGGTACAGTACAGTACAGTTCTCCACAGCGCTGCCAGGGGAGGTACAGTACAGTACAGTTCTCCACAGCGCTGCCAGGGGAGGTACAGTACAGTTCTCCACAGCGCTGCCAGGGGAGGTACAGTACAGTACAGTTCTCCACGGCGCTGCCAGGGGAGGTACAGTACAGTTCTCCACATCGCTGCCAGGGGAGGTACAGTACAGTTCTCCACAGCGCTGCCAGGGGAGGTACAGTACAGTTCTCCACAGCGCTGCCAGGGGAGGTACAGTACAGTACAGTTCTCCACAGCGCTGCCAGGGGAGGTACAGTACAGTACAGTTCTCCACAGCGCTGCCAGGGGAGGTACAGTACAGTATCCTCCACAGCGCGCCAGGGGAGGGTACAGTACAGTACAGTTCTCCACAGAGCTGCCAGGGAGGTACAGTACAGTTATCCCACAGTGCTGCCAGGGGGAGGTACTGTACAGGTTCTCCACAGTGCTGCCAGAGGGAGGTACAGTACAGTTCTCCACAGCGCTGCCAGGGGAGGTACAGTACTCAGTACAGTTCTCCACAGCGCTGCCAGGGGAGGTACAGTACAGTACAGTTCTCCACAGCGCTGCCAGGGGAGGTACAGTTATCAGTTCTCCACAGTGCTGCCAGGGGAGGTACAGTACAGTTCTCCACAGCGCTGCCAGGGGAGGTACAGTACAGTTCTCCACAGCGCTGCCAGGGGAGGTACAGTTCAGTTCTCCACAGTGCTGCCAGGGGAGGTCAGTACAGTACAGTTCTCCACAGCGCTGCCAGGGGAGGTACAGTACAGTACAGTTCTCCACAGCGCTGCCAGGGGAGGTACAGTACAGTACAGTTCTCCACAGCGCTGCCAGGGGAGGTACAGTACAGTTCTCCACAGCGCTGCAGGGGAGGTACAGTACAGTTCTCCACAGCGCTGCCAGGGGAGGTACAGTACAGTTCTCCACAGCGCTGCCAGGGGAGGTACAGTACAGTTCTCCACAGCGCTGCCAGGGGAGGTACAGTACAGTTCTCCACAGCGCTGCCAGGGGAGGTACAGTACAGTTCTCCACAGCGCTGCCAGGGGAGGTACAGTACAGTACAGTTCTCCACAGCGCTGCCAGGGGAGGTACAGTACAGTTCTCCACAGCGCTGCCAGGGAGGTACAGTACAGTTCTCCACAGCGCTGCCAGGGGAGGTACAGTACAGTACAGATTCTCCACAGCGCTGCCAGGGGAGGTACAGTACAGTTCTCCACAGCGCTGCCAGGGGAGGTACAGTACAGTTCTCCACAGCGCTGCCAGGGGAGGTACAGTACAGTTTCTCACAGCGCTGCCAGGGGAGGTACAGTACAGTACAGTTCTCCACAGCGCTGCCAGGGGAGGTACAGTACAGTTCTCCACAGCGCTGCAGGGAGGTACAGTACAGTACAGTTCTCCACAGCGCTGCCAGGGGAGGTACAGTACAGTTCTCCACAGCGCTGCCAGGGGAGGTACAGTACAGTACAGTTCTCCACAGCGCTGCCAGGGGAGGTACAGTACAGTTCTCCACAGCGCTGCCAGGGGAGGTACAGTACAGTACAGTTCTCCACAGCGCTGCCAGGGGAGGTACAGTACAGTTCTCCACAGCGCTGCCAGGGGAGGTACAGTACAGTTCTCCACAGCGCTGCCAGGGGAGGTACAGTACAGTTCTCCACAGCGCTGCCAGGGGAGGTACAGTACAGTACAGTTCTCCACAGCGCTGCCAGGGGAGGTACAGTACAGTTCTCCACAGCGCTGCCAGGGGAGGTACAGTACAGTTCTCCACAGCGCTGCCAGGGGAGGTACAGTACAGTTCTCCACAGCGCTGCCAGGGGAGGTACAGTACAGTTCTCCACAGCGCTGCCAGGGGAGGTACAGTACAGTTCTCCACAGGCGCTGCCAGGGGAGGTACAGTACAGTACAGTTCTCCACAGCGCTGCCAGGGGAGGTACAGTACAGTACAGTTCTCCACAGCGCTGCCAGGGGAGGTACAGTACAGTTCTCCACAGCGCTGCCAGGGGAGGTACAGTACAGTTCTCCACAGCGCTGCCAGGGGAGGTACAGTACAGTACAGTTCTCCACAGCGCTGCCAGGGGAGGTACAGTACAGTTCTCCACGGCGCTGCCAGGGGAGGTACAGTACAGTTCTCCACAGCGCTGCCAGGGGAGGTACAGTACAGTACAGTTCTCCACAGCGCTGCCAGGGGAGGTACAGTACAGTTATCCACAGCGCTGCCAGGGGAGGTACAGTACAGTTCTCCACAGCGCTGCCAGGGGAGGTACAGTACAGTTCTCCACATCGCTGCCAGGGAAGGTTACAGTACAGTTCTCCACAGCGCTGCCAGGGGAGGTACAGTACAGTACAGTTCTCCACAGCGCTGCCAGGGGAGGTACAGTACAGTTCTCCACAGCGCTGCCAGGGGAGGTACAGTACAGTACAGTTCTCCACGGCGCTGCCAGGGGAGGTACAGTACAGTTCTCCACAGCGCTGCCAGGGGAGGTACAGTACAGTTCTCCACAGTGCTGCAGGGGAGGTACAGTACAGTTCTCCACAGCGCTGCCAGGGAGGTACAGTACAGTACAGTTCTCCACAGCGCTTGCCAGGGGAGGTACAGTACAGTACAGTTCTCCACAGCGCTGCCAGGGGAGGTACAGTACAGTTCTCCACAGCGCTGCCAGGGGAGGTACAGTACAGTTCTCCACAGCGCTGACAGGGAGGTACAGTACAGTTCTCCACAGCGCTGCCAGGGGAGGTCAGTACAGTACAGTTCTCCACAGCGCTGCCAGGGGAGGTACAGTACAGTACAGTTCTCCACAGCGCTGCCAGGGAGGTACAGTACAGTTCTCCACAGCGCTGCCAGGGGAGGTACAGTACAGTTCTCCACAGCGCTGCCAGGGGAGGTACAGTACAGTTCTCCACAGCGCTGCCAGGGGAGGTACAGTACAGTACAGTTCTCCACAGCGCTGCCAGGGGAGGTACAGTACAGTTCTCCACAGCGCTGCCAGGGGAGGTACAGTACAGTACAGTTCTCCACAGCGCTGCCAGGGGAGGTACAGTACAGTTCTCCACAGCGCTGCCAGGGGAGGTACAGTACAGTTCTCCACAGCGCTGCCAGGGGAGGTACAGTACAGTACAGTTCTCCACAGCGCTGCCAGGGGAGGTACAGTACAGTACAGTTCTCCACAGCGCTGCCAGGGGAGGTACAGTACAGTACAGTTCTCCACAGTGCTGCCAGGGGAGGTACAGTACAGTTCTCCACAGCGCTGCCAGGGGAGGTACAGTACAGTACAGTTCTCCACAGCGCTGCCAGGGGAGGTACAGTACAGTTCTCCACAGCGCTGCCAGGGGAGGTACAGTACAGTACAGTTCTCCACAGTGCTGCCAGGGGAGGTACAGTACAGTTCTCCACAGCGCTGCCAGGGGAGGTACAGTACAGTTCTCCACAGCGCTGCCAGGGGAGGTACAGTACAGTACAGTTCTCCACAGCGCTGCCAGGGGAGGTACAGTACAGTTCTCCACAGCGCTGCCAGGGGAGGTACAGTACAGTTCTCCACAGCGCTGCCAGGGGAGGTACAGTACAGTTCTCCACAGCGCTGCCAGGGGAGGTACAGTACAGTTCTCCACAGCGCTGCCAGGGGAGGTACAGTACAGTTCTCCACAGCGCTGCCAGGGGAGGTACAGTACAGTACAGTTCTCCACAGCGCTGCCAGGGGAGGTACAGTACAGTACAGTTCTCCACGGTGCTGCCAGGGGAGGTACAGTACAGTTCTCCACAGCGCTGCCAGGGGAGGTACAGTACAGTTCTCCACAGCGCTGCCAGGGGAGGTACAGTACAGTACAGTTCTCCACAGCGCTGCCAGGGGAGGTACAGTACAGTTCTCCACAGCGCTGCCAGGGGAGGTACAGTACAGTTCTCCACAGCGCTGCCAGTGGAGGTACAGTACAGTTCTCCACAGCGCTGCCAGGGGAGGTACAGTACAGTTCTCCACAGCGCTGCCAGGGGAGGTACAGTACAGTACAGTTCTCCACAGCGCTGCCAGGGGAGGTACAGTACAGTTCTCCACAGCGCTGCCAGGGGAGGTACAGTACAGTTCTCCACAGCGCTGCCAGGGGAGGTACAGTACAGTTCTCCACAGCGCTGCCAGGGGAGGTACAGTACAGTACAGTTCTCCACAGTGCTGCCAGGGGAGGTACAGTACAGTACAGTTCTCCACAGCGCTGCCAGGGGAGGTACAGTACAGTACAGTTCTCCACAGCGCTGCCAGGGGAGGTACAGTACAGTTCTCCACAGCGCTGCCAGGGGAGGTACAGTACAGTACAGTTCTCCACGGCGCTGCCAGGGGAGGTACAGTACAGTTCTCCACATCGCTGCCAGGGGAGGTACAGTACAGTTCTCCACAGCGCTGCCAGGGGAGGTACAGTACAGTTCTCCACAGCGCTGCCAGGGGAGGTACAGTACAGTACAGTTCTCCACAGCGCTGCCAGGGGAGGTACAGTACAGTACAGTTCTCCACAGCGCTGCCAGGGGAGGTACAGTACAGTACAGTTCTCCACAGCGCTGCCAGGGGAGGTACAGTACTGTTATCCACAGTGCTGCCAGGGGAGGTACAGTACAGTTCTCCACAGTGCTGCCAGGGGAGGTACAGTACAGTTCTCCACAGCGCTGCCAGGGGAGGTACAGTACAGTACAGTTCTCCACAGCGCTGCCAGGGGAGGTACAGTACAGTACAGTTCTCCACAGCGCTGCCAGGGGAGGTACAGTACAGTTCTCCACAGTGCTGCCAGGGGAGGTACAGTACAGTTCTCCACAGTGCTGCCAGGGGAGGTACAGTACAGTTCTCCACAGCGCTGCCAGGGGAGGTACAGTACAGTTCTCCACAGCGCTGCCAGGGGAGGTACAGTACAGTACAGTTCTCCACAGCGCTGCCAGGGGAGGTACAGTACAGTACAGTTCTCCACAGCGCTGCCAGGGGAGGTACAGTACAGTACAGTTCTCCACAGCGCTGCCAGGGGAGGTACAGTACAGTTCTCCACAGCGCTGCCAGGGGAGGTACAGTACAGTTCTCCACAGCGCTGCCAGGGGAGGTACAGTACAGTTCTCCACAGCGCTGCCAGGGGAGGTACAGTACAGTTCTCCACAGCGCTGCCAGGGGAGGTACAGTACAGTTCTCCACAGCGCTGCCAGGGGAGGTACAGTACAGTTCTCCACAGCGCTGCCAGGGGAGGTACAGTACAGTACAGTTCTCCACAGCGCTGCCAGGGGAGGTACAGTACAGTTCTCCACAGCGCTGCCAGGGGAGGTACAGTACAGTTCTCCACAGCGCTGCCAGGGGAGGTACAGTACAGTACAGTTCTCCACAGCGCTGCCAGGGGAGGTACAGTACAGTTCTCCACAGCGCTGCCAGGGGAGGTACAGTACAGTTCTCCACAGCGCTGCCCGGGGAGGTACAGTACAGTTCTCCACAGCGCTGCCAGGGGAGGTACAGTACAGTACAGTTCTCCACAGCGCTGCCAGGGGAGGTACAGTACAGTTCTCCACAGCGCTGCCAGGGGAGGTACAGTACAGTACAGTTCTCCACAGCGCTGCCAGGGGAGGTACAGTACAGTTCTCCACAGCGCTGCCAGGGGAGGTACAGTACAGTACAGTTCTCCACAGCGCTGCCAGGGGAGGTACAGTACAGTTCTCCACAGCGCTGCCAGGGGAGGTACATTACAGTACAGTTCTCCACAGCGCTGCCAGGGGAGGTACAGTACAGTTCTCCACAGCGCTGCCAGGGGAGGTACAGTACAGTTCTCCACAGCGCTGCCAGGGGAGGTACAGTACAGTTCTCCACGGCACTGCCAGGGGAGGTACAGTACAGTACAGTTCTCCACAGCGCTGCCAGGGGAGGTACAGTACAGTTCTCCACAGCGCTGCCAGGGGAGGTACAGTACAGTTCTCCACAGCGCTGCCAGGGGAGGTACAGTACAGTTCTCCACAGCGCTGCCAGGGGAGGTACAGTACAGTTCTCCACAGCGCTGCCAGGGGAGGTACAGTACAGTACAGTTCTCCACAGCGCTGCCAGGGGAGGTACAGTACAGTACAGTTCTCCACGGTGCTGCCAGGGGAGGTACAGTACAGTTCTCCACAGCGCTGCCAGGGGAGGTACAGTACAGTTCTCCACAGCGCTGCCAGGGGAGGTACAGTACAGTACAGTTCTCCACAGCGCTGCCAGGGGAGGTACAGTACAGTTCTCCACAGCGCTGCCAGGGGAGGTACAGTACAGTTCTCCACAGCGCTGCCAGTGGAGGTACAGTACAGTTCTCCACAGCGCTGCCAGGGGAGGTACAGTACAGTTCTCCACAGCGCTGCCAGGGGAGGTACAGTACAGTACAGTTCTCCACGGCGCTGCCAGGGGAGGTACAGTACAGTTCTCCACAGCGCTGCCAGGGGAGGTACAGTACAGTTCTCCACAGCGCTGCCAGGGGAGGTACAGTACAGTTCTCCACAGCGCTGCCAGGGGAGGTACAGTACAGTACAGTTCTCCACAGTGCTGCCAGGGGAGGTACAGTACAGTACAGTTCTCCACAGCGCTGCCAGGGGAGGTACAGTACAGTACAGTTCTCCACAGCGCTGCCAGGGGAGGTACAGTACAGTTCTCCACAGCGCTGCCAGGGGAGGTACAGTACAGTACAGTTCTCCACGGCGCTGCCAGGGGAGGTACAGTACAGTTCTCCACATCGCTGCCAGGGGAGGTACAGTACAGTTCTCCACAGCGCTGCCAGGGGAGGTACAGTACAGTTCTCCACAGCGCTGCCAGGGGAGGTACAGTACAGTACAGTTCTCCACAGCGCTGCCAGGGGAGGTACAGTACAGTACAGTTCTCCACAGCGCTGCCAGGGGAGGTACAGTACAGTACAGTTCTCCACAGCGCTGCCAGGGGAGGTACAGTACAGTTATCCACAGTGCTGCCAGGGGAGGTACAGTACAGTTCTCCACAGTGCTGCCAGGGGAGGTACAGTACAGTTCTCCACAGCGCTGCCAGGGGAGGTACAGTACAGTACAGTTCTCCACAGCGCTGCCAGGGGAGGTACAGTACAGTACAGTTCTCCACAGCGCTGCCAGGGGAGGTACAGTACAGTTCTCCACAGTGCTGCCAGGGGAGGTACAGTACAGTTCTCCACAGTGCTGCCAGGGGAGGTACAGTACAGTTCTCCACAGCGCTGCCAGGGGAGGTACAGTACAGTTCTCCACAGCGCTGCCAGGGGAGGTACAGTACAGTACAGTTCTCCACAGCGCTGCCAGGGGAGGTACAGTACAGTACAGTTCTCCACAGCGCTGCCAGGGGAGGTACAGTACAGTACAGTTCTCCACAGCGCTGCCAGGGGAGGTACAGTACAGTTCTCCACAGCGCTGCCAGGGGAGGTACAGTACAGTTCTCCACAGCGCTGCCAGGGGAGGTACAGTACAGTTCTCCACAGCGCTGCCAGGGGAGGTACAGTACAGTTCTCCACAGCGCTGCCAGGGGAGGTACAGTACAGTTCTCCACAGCGCTGCCAGGGGAGGTACAGTACAGTTCTCCACAGCGCTGCCAGGGGAGGTACAGTACAGTACAGTTCTCCACAGCGCTGCCAGGGGAGGTACAGTACAGTTCTCCACAGCGCTGCCAGGGGAGGTACAGTACAGTTCTCCACAGCGCTGCCAGGGGAGGTACAGTACAGTACAGTTCTCCACAGCGCTGCCAGGGGAGGTACAGTACAGTTCTCCACAGCGCTGCCAGGGGAGGTACAGTACAGTTCTCCACAGCGCTGCCCGGGGAGGTACAGTACAGTTCTCCACAGCGCTGCCAGGGGAGGTACAGTACAGTACAGTTCTCCACAGCGCTGCCAGGGGAGGTACAGTACAGTTCTCCACAGCGCTGCCAGGGGAGGTACAGTACAGTACAGTTCTCCACAGCGCTGCCAGGGGAGGTACAGTACAGTTCTCCACAGCGCTGCCAGGGGAGGTACAGTACAGTACAGTTCTCCACAGCGCTGCCAGGGGAGGTACAGTACAGTTCTCCACAGCGCTGCCAGGGGAGGTACATTACAGTACAGTTCTCCACAGCGCTGCCAGGGGAGGTACAGTACAGTTCTCCACAGCGCTGCCAGGGGAGGTACAGTACAGTTCTCCACAGCGCTGCCAGGGGAGGTACAGTACAGTTCTCCACGGCACTGCCAGGGGAGGTACAGTACAGTACAGTTCTCCACAGCGCTGCCAGGGGAGGTACAGTACAGTTCTCCACAGCGCTGCCAGGGGAGGTACAGTACAGTTCTCCACAGCGCTGCCAGGGGAGGTACAGTACAGTTCTCCACAGCGCTGCCAGGGGAGGTACAGTACAGTTCTCCACAGCGCTGCCAGGGGAGGTACAGTACAGTTCTCCACGGCGCTGCCAGGGGAGGTACAGTACAGTACAGTTCTCCACAGCGCTGCCAGGGGAGGTACAGTACAGTACAGTTCTCCACAGCGCTGCCAGGGGAGGTACAGTACAGTTCTCCACAGCGCTGCCAGGGGAGGTACAGTACAGTTCTCCACAGCGCTGCCAGGGGAGGTACAGTACAGTACAGTTCTCCACAGCGCTGCCAGGGGAGGTACAGTACAGTTCTCCACGGCGCTGCCAGGGGAGGTACAGTACAGTTCTCCACAGCGCTGCCAGGGGAGGTACAGTACAGTACAGTTCTCCACAGCGCTGCCAGGGGAGGTACAGTACAGTTATCCACAGCGCTGCCAGGGGAGGTACAGTACAGTTCTCCACAGCGCTGCCAGGGGAGGTACAGTACAGTTCTCCACATCGCTGCCAGGGAAGGTACTGTACAGTTCTCCACAGCGCTGCCAGGGGAGGTACAGTACAGTACAGTTCTCCACAGCGCTGCCAGGGGAGGTACAGTACAGTTCTCCACAGCGCTGCCAGGGGAGGTACAGTACAGTTCTCCACAGCGCTGCCAGGGGAGGTA
The DNA here is from genome assembly GCF_963971535.1 of Notolepis coatsorum. Lineage (NCBI taxonomy): Eukaryota > Metazoa > Chordata > Actinopteri > Aulopiformes > Paralepididae > Notolepis > Notolepis coatsorum. The sequence continues at coordinate 88,196 of NW_028170453.1, forward strand.
CAGTACAGTTCTCCACAGCGCTGCCAGGGGAGGTACAGTACAGTTCTCCACAGCGCTGCCAGGGGAGGTACAGTACAGTTCTCCACAGCGCTGCCAGGGGAGGTACAGTACAGTTCTCCACAGTGCTGCCAGGGGAGGTACAGTACAGTTCTCCACGGTGCTGCCAGGGGAGGTACAGTACAGTTATACACGGCGCTGCCAGGGGAGGTACAGTACAGTTCTCCACAGCGCTGCCAGGGGAGGTACAGTACAGTTCTCCACAGCGCTGCCAGGGGAGGTACAGTACAGTACAGTTCTCCACAGCGCTGCCAGGGGAGGTACAGTACAGTACAGTTCTCCACGGCGCTGCCAGGGGAGGTACAGTACAGTTCTCCACAGCGCTGCCAGGGGAGGTACAGTACAGTTCTCCACAGTGCTGCCAGGGGAGGTACAGTACAGTTCTCCACAGCGCTGCCAGGGGAGGTACAGTACAGTACAGTTCTCCACAGCGCTGCCAGGGGAGGTACAGTACAGTACAGTTCTCCACAGCGCTGCCAGGGGAGGTACAGTACAGTTCTCCACAGCGCTGCCAGGGGAGGTACAGTACAGTTCTCCACAGCGCTGACAGGGGAGGTACAGTACAGTTCTCCACAGCGCTGCCAGGGGAGGTACAGTACAGTACAGTTCTCCACAGCGCTGCCAGGGGAGGTACAGTACAGTACAGTTCTCCACAGCGCTGCCAGGGGAGGTACAGTACAGTTCTCCACAGCGCTGCCAGGGGAGGTACAGTACAGTTCTCCACAGCGCTGCCAGGGGAGGTACAGTACAGTTCTCCACAGCGCTGCCAGGGGAGGTACAGTACAGTACAGTTCTCCACAGCGCTGCCAGGGGAGGTACAGTACAGTTCTCCACAGCGCTGCCAGGGGAGGTACAGTACAGTACAGTTCTCCACAGCGCTGCCAGGGGAGGTACAGTACAGTTCTCCACAGCGCTGCCAGGGGAGGTACAGTACAGTACAGTTCTCCACGACGCTGCCAGGGGAGGTACAGTACAGTACAGTTCTCCACAGCGCTGCCAGGGGAGGTACAGTACAGTTCTCCACAGCGCTGCCAGGGGAGGTACAGTACAGTTCTCCACAGCACTGCCAGGGGAGGTACAGTACAGTTCTCCACAGCACTGCCAGGGGAGGTACAGTACAGTACAGTTCTCCACAGCGCTGCCAGGGGAGGTACAGTACAGTACAGTTCTCCACAGCGCTGCCAGGGGAGGTACAGTACAGTACAGTTCTCCACAGCGCTGCCAGGGGAGGTACAGTACAGTTCTCCACAGCGCTGCCAGGGGAGGTACAGTACAGTACAGTTCTCCACAGCGCTGCCAGGTGAGGTACAGTACAGTACAGTTCTCCACAGCGCTGCCAGGGGAGGTACAGTACAGTACAGTTCTCCACAGCGCTGCCAGGGGAGGTACAGTACAGTTCTCCACAGCGCTGCCAGGGGAGGTACAGTACAGTTCTCCACAGCGCTGCCAGGGGAGGTACAGTACGCTGGCGTTTCTCCGTCAACAATAAAGGACTTCCCCCTCAAGACATGATTTCATGCTCGGCCTGGACGCCTCTCTTGTTTAGTTCCGGCTGTAAGCGGCTGGAGCTCCATTTGTTGTCCGGCTCTTAGTTTTTCCTTTTCTTTTCCTCGTCTGTGTGTTTGATGGAGTTGTCGAGAGACGAGGCCGGCGAGGTGGCACTGTGGCGCTGTGGTCAGCAGTGTTGCCTCGCAGCCAGAAGGCCTTGCTGTGTGGGGTTTGCATGTTTTCCCCCAGTGTTTGCGTAGGGTTTCCTCCAGGTGCTCCACTTTCCTTCCATGCCAGAAGACATGTTGAGTACGTACTCCTGCTGCCACTGCCCTCTTGCCAAGGCACTGGCATGCCACTGGATCCGGCCCCCGGGCGCCTGTCTGTGGCCGCGCCCTGCCACTTAGTGAGGATGAGTCCAATGTACACTGTAAAAAATGTAAAGTCATGTGGAAATTCACTGTATTATTTTACAGATTACTTTTGTATTTCTACTTTAAGTGTAAATGCCATAAACATACAGTCAATTACTTTTGATCAAAATATGAACCGTTAAATAAAGGTTGTAATCTGTCAATTGATTTAATAAGAAGTTATCTATTTTCTTTCCGGATTATTCCACTGCAATTTCTGAAGATAGGGCTACATGTTAACAGGTTAATTGTCTTAAATGTTATATTACATTGAATTATATGTAAAACACCTCAAATAAAAAAAGAAATTCTGACATTTAATGTTTTTTTACATTTTTTTTTTTTTTACAGTGTATAGGAATCCTTTCTCCACAGGGATTAATAAACTATAACTTAACATACATGTGTTGTGTGTTAACCCAGACAAAGTGCACTGTATGTATGCACACAAAAGAAATGGGTGTCATTTCCCAAGCCTGTGTCGACGAATAAAAACTCTGGGTTGGACTTGAAGACACCAGGCGAGGCAGGAATAGAGTCGTTCAAGGAGCGCAGAGGATGTCAATCAATCCTGGAGGAAGACGTGGGGTTTGCCGTGGAGCTCCGTGAGGGAGGGAGCCTGTGCTCTGATCAATAAACCGCAGGGTGGCTGGACGACATGATCCTCACGCTCTCTTCTCTTCTCCTTTCCCCTTGTTCCCTCCCTTCCTGTGCACCCCTCTCTCTCCCACCTGTCTCTCTTCTCCTTTCCCCTTGTTCCCTCCCTTCCTGTGCACCCCTATCTCTCTCCCACCTGTCTCTCTTCTCCTTTTCCACGTTCATGTCTCACTCTTTTATCCGCTTGACAGTTTGACAACAACAACCGACAACACATGCACACACGAGCACGAACAGAAACATATATACATACATACATTTATATACACTCTTTGCTGTTCATACTTTTTGCACAATACTGCTCAATTGCACAGCCCTACTACATATTATTTCATATTTGTATTCTAATTTAGTGTATATACTCTACTACATCGTGCACAATTGTACAGCCCTGTCCTATTATATTTGTATTAGTTTAGTTTAGTTTAGTTTCTTTCCCCGCACAGTATAAAAACAACAACACATTAACGACAACTGTAAAGTACAAAAGATATACAGTGCAGGAAGAGGCAGAAAAGCCCAGAACTAAGGCTTATAAGAAACCTCCACCTATAATAATAAATAATTATATTACATATAGCCAGTTGGAAAACAAGATCAATGTAAGTACCTTGTTGGAGTGTGTGAGAGTAAGAAGTAAGTATGAGTAAGTGTGTGTGTGTGTGTGTGTAATATGCGTGTGTGTGTATGTGTGTGAGAGTGAGTGTGTGTGTGTATTATTATAGTATATTCTATTGTACTTCCATTTTAATTTAGTTATTTTTCAAACAAATTCCTTGTATGTACAAACTTACTTGGTAATAAAATAAAGACCTTTCTGATCAACACAAACACACGCATTTTCCTCCTGGGGTTTGAGTGCTACTATAAGAGGAACGTTGAGGTGTGTTATGTGTTTTAAGACGAGGCGAAAGCAATGTCATTTGCATTTGGATTGCCAAGAAAAGCAAGTGTAAACCAGGAGCCATTGTTAAGTTGCTAGGTTACGAGTTCATTAATATGGCAAAATGCAAATCAGGCAGAGTGATGAAGGAATAGGTTGCAGGTTTTTTATCGTGGCATTTTTACACTCTTTGGAACGTTGCTAAACTGATCGCAATGCGAGGTCTGTATTGGCTGTGGCATTATGAATAATAGTCAAAGATAAACAGGCTCGGTGGTACTATACTGTACTTCTGCTGGATATCCAGACAGTGGACCATAATATGATTGATCGCATTTCTAAAAACGACCTACATACAATGGTTAGAGAGATTTAAACATCCGAAAAGAAGTTACTTGTACTCTCCCTCCCTCCATCTTTCTCTCTCTCTCTCTCTCTCTCTCTCTCTCTCTCTCTCTCTCTCTCGCTCTCTCTCTCTCTCTCTCTCTCTCTCTCTCTCTCTCTCTCTCTCTCTCTCTCTCTCTCTCTCTCTCTCTCTCTCTCTCTCTCTCACTCTCTCTCTCTGTTGCTATCTCTCTCTTTTTCCTCCAGTGTGTGAGTGTGTGTGTGTGTGTGTGTGTGTGTGTGTGTGTGTGTGTGTGTGTGTGTGTGTGTGTGTGTGTGTGTGTGCGTGTGTAGCAGGTATATAAAATATACTAATGTTGTATTCCACAAAGATCCCTCCCTAACGTTATTACTTTAATTTGTTTATTATTATCTTTTACTCTCATAGTCTTTTATTTTGAAGCCGTCGTCACTTCCTGCCGAAGTGACGTACTTACTTTGTCGCCCGCCTCCTTCCGTTCAGTCTGGCTGAGTAAGGAAGGAGGTAAGAGCTGTCCCATGTCCCCAGAACTTATTAATGGTTTAAAAGAACGTACTATTGTAAATAATTTACCGGGCAATGAACCGGAGTTGTATATATTGGTAACTGTGTTAAAGCGAACAATTCTGCACTTTTTGTAATGTGGTTTAGCTGTGTTGGCGAACTATTGTATGACACATGCTGACTGAGTTTGTGGTAATGGCTGAACAATGCGTGTAGGCCTCGTTCTGACTGCGTGACATATTTCTCCCCCCTTGTAGCCTAGGCAAGTTATTGACGCCATCTGCTGGCCAAGTGTTGATATGTACCTGTGGAATGTCTTCTCCAGATAATTGGAGATATCTTATTGGTTATTTTGTATTATTTCATTGTGTTGTTTTATTTTAATGGATATTTCAATGTATCATTCAAAATGAGCAGTCTGGCTGAGTAAGGAAGGAGCCTAGGCAAGTTATTGACGCCATCTGCTGGCCAAGTGTTGATATGTACCTGTGGAATGTCTTCTCCAGGTGAAATAAAACACACTGAATTGCCACAACTGAGTCTTCACTTCCACTACACGACGACGACACAGAGGGTGACCTTAGACCAGTTACAGTGGTGCCGTGACCAGGACAACACAAGAACCAACGCCAGATTGGTCGCCGGGAAGAGTGTCGTCGAAGTGAATTTTTTTTTCTTCTTTCTTTAATTTCTGATTTCTGGTTTATTGAAAAATATTGTGACCAACGTATATATATATTTTTATTCTCTTTCCTGGTATAGGAATAGCCAACAGAAAAATATAGTGACCTAATTATATATTTTTCTTCTTTTGTGGTGGAATAGCCAATTGAAAAATATAGTGACCTGATAATATATTTTTCTTCTCCTCCTTTGTGGTGGAATAGCCAATTGAAAAATATAGTGACCTGATAATATATTTTTCTTCTCCTCCTTTGTGGTGGTATAGCCAAATGAAAAATATAGTGACATGATAATATATTTTTCTTTTCCTCTTTTGTGGTGGAATAGCCAATTGAAAAATATAGTGACCTGATAATATATTTTTCTTCTCCTCCTTTGTGGTGGAATAGCCAAATGAAAAATATAGTGACCTTGTTATATATTTTTCTTCTCCTCCTTTGTGGTGGAATAGCCAATTGAAAAATATAGTGACCTGATTAAATATTTTTCTTTTCCTCTTTTGTGGTGGAATAGCCAATTGAAAAATATAGTGACCTGATAATATATTTTTCTTCTCCTCCTTTGTGGTGGTATAGCCAAATGAAAAATATAGTGACCTTGTTATATATTTTTCTTCTCCTCTCTCGTAGTGGAATAGCCAAGAACAATATTATAATCAAATATTTCCCCACTATTTTGGCATAGTATTGGTAACGGCCAAGGTAAACATATTGTGATCCGCAGTATATATTTAATTTTTTTTCTCCTTCTTTGTTGATAGCCCATTTTAGAAAATAAAATAGAATGGATCGCGATAATGTAGAGGTGGAGGCCGTTTCAGAGAGCGGGTCTGTTGTAGAGGGGGGAGCCATTGAGGAGAGGGTGGTTCATGGCCCTAGTGATTTTGCGTCCGGGAGGGGGGCACAGCTGTTGGCTCGATTTAACTCACTGGGCTGGCAGGGTGGTGAAGGGAGGTCACGAGCGCCCAGTCAGACCCAGCAGGTTAGTGCCCCGGGCAATGAAGGTTCCCCAGTCTTCACCTCAACCCATCTACCGAGCCACACACCCTTTGCCCACAGGCCTGCCTTTTCACCTACGGCCATCCCCGACAGGAACGACCCAGCATTGAGTGACCTGATATCACACATCGCCCAGCAGGTGGGGCAGTCAATATCGGCTCAAATGAGGGGAGAGAGCCGGGCGAATGAAGGCAGTCAAGAGCGGGTTCAATACCCGGGTGGGAGCCAACCACGCGTCGACTCCACACTCAACCTGACTGGTGTAAAGCTGGTCATGCAGTCGGATGTGAGGGAGCCTCCAGTGTACAGAGGAGATGGATCTGACAAGCTCTCAGTGCATGAGTGGGAGGAGCTCATGGACACCTACCTGAGGAAGAGAGGTATAGGAGTGGATGAGCAGCATCAGGAGATGTTGTCCAGACTGATGGGCAGAGCCAGAGACATTGTAAAGATAACGCTCCGTAGCAACCCGTTACTAAAGCCTCAAGAGAACCCGAGGGTTGTGATGGACATACTGAAACAACATTTCGGTGGCGTGTCATGCTCAAGTATGCCTCTTGCGGATTTCTATAACACTGTGCCTGTGTCAGGGGAGGACCCTGTCGAGTATTGGATCCGACTTAACAAGGCTGTTGATGCAGCAGAGGAGGGCCTGAGCAGGCATGGGCGACATATTGATGACCCCCGTCGAGAGGTGACCATGATGTTTGTAAAGTATTGCCCTGATCCTTCCCTTGCCGCAATCTTGCGGTTCAAAGCGCCAGAGAAGTGGACAGCTGGTGAAATACAGGAACATGTTGACCGTCATCAGATCAGCATGAGAGGACAGCGGGACGCCAGAACAAACCGTGCAGGTCTGGGGAGACCTTTAACAGTTCATGTCCAGACACCTGTGTTCGAGGGGTTGTCTACGCCTAACCTTCCAGAGTCGCCCCCTGTCCAGGTGGGAGCGAGTGTCACGTCTGCTCCTCAGATAGATGGGAACTGTCTGATGACTTTGATCGGCCTGCTTGACCGGACACTCTCTCAGAACAGTCAAGCGATGGCGCAGAATAGCCAAGCGATGGCTCAGAACATTCTGCCGATCCCTCAGAGCTACCAGCCGATGGCTCAGAACATTCTGCCGATCCCTCAGAGCTACCAGCCGATGGCTCAGAACATTCTGCCGATCCCTCAGAGCTACCAGCCGATGGCTCAGAACAACCAGCCAAGGTATGGACGACAACAGTTTGACTGCAAGATATGCAGATCGGCGGAGCACTCCACTGTGGCACACTGCATGCGGGAGCACCTGTGTTTGGGTTGCTTTAAACCTGGCCATATCCACAGAGACTGTCGCAGTTCCCCTCCCAGACAGAGAGGCCAGGGCGCGCGCCCACCCAGAGAGCAGCAGTCTTTAAACTGACTAACCCGCATTGGAGGAGGGAACGTGTGGGTGAGGACAGTCAGACCCTCGGTGCTGAAAGTGAACATGAACAGTGTTATGTGAAAGAGTGCAGTGCAGCACCGGCTGGTGTGAAGATCATAGCACAGAACACGCAAAGAGTTGAGCCGTATGATGAGCTGTTCTATGCTCCAGTCAACGTGAATAATATGTTTCAGATGCAAGGGATGCTCGACTCAGGCTCCATGGCCTGTACTTTCAGTGAAGATGCAGAGGAAAGGATGTTGAAAGGAAAAGTATTGCAAGAACAAAGACTGATGACTGAGGACGTGGTTTTAGTGGGGTGTGGAGGAAAACTCACTAAACCGAAGTGTGTGTACGAAGTTGAACTGAAAGTATATGGAGTGAGCTGCATCGTACCAGTCCTTGTGGTGCCGGGCCAGAGGGATGATCTCATCATCGGCACGAATGTGATCAAGTTCCTCATGCACAAGTTGAAGGACAGTGACGATTACTAGCGGCTCATCTCCGTCTGCAGTCCATCCTCATCCCCAGGGTGTGAACAGTTCTTGGACCTCATGGCGAATACGTCCCGATGGAGGGGTGAGAAGGTACCGGATAAGATCGGCACGGTTAAGCTCAAGCAGTCGATCACTCTACTGGCGATGCAAGAACACCTCGTCTGGGGTAAACTACCCAAGAACACCGTCATGTCGCCGGGAAGCACTGTGATAGTGGAGCCGACTTCATCAAGGTCCATGCCACGTAATATCATGGTTGGTCGGGTCGTGACACCTCTGTGGGGTGATGGGTGGGTCCCCATGAAGGTCACCAACCTGTCTGACAGACCTGTCACGCTGAAGAGGAACTGTAAGCTGGCAGATGTGTCTCCCTGCTTAGCTGTGGAGGATTTGGAGCTACTCCAAGGCTGTAGTCGGATCGACAGCGCTCCCGCGACTGAGCACCATACGGCAACCAGTCCCTCTGACTTCGCACAGAGGCTACGTGATGTCGGTCTTGACAAACTCGATATCCAACCCTGTCATACCAGCAACGCAGGAAAGGAGAAGTTGGTCCAGCTGCTCGAGTCTTACACCGACATCTTCTCCAAGCATGAGATGGACTGTGGTGAGGCAAAGGGCTTCGTCCACCGCATTCGACTGACCGATGATCGTCCATTCCGCCTTCCTTACCGGAGAGTACCCCCTGCCCACTACCAGAAACTACGACAGGTCTTGACAGACATGGAGCAGCAAGGGATAATCCGAAAATCAGTGAGTGATTATGCTTCACCGCTGGTGATGGTATGGAAAAAGGACGGTAATTTGAGGATCTGCACCGATTTCCGATGGTTGAATGCAAGAACACTGAAAGACGCCCATCCTCTTCCACATCAGTCGGACTGTCTGGCCGCCTTGGGGGGGAACACCTTCTTCAGCACGATGGACTTGACGTCCGGCTTCTACAACGTTCCCATGGCTGAAGAGGATAAGAGATACACGGCGTTCACTACACCGATAGGCCTGCATGAGTATAATAGAATGCCGCAGGGACTGTGCAATAGTCCTGCCTCATTTATGCGCATGATGCTGAGTATATTCGGAGACATGAACTTCAGCAGCCTGTTATGCTATCTGGACGACCTACTGGTCTTCGGATCGACGGAAGAGGAGGCGTTACAAAGACTGGAGGTCGTCTTCCAGCGACTGCGAGACCACAACCTCAAGTTGAGCCCGAAAAAGTGTCATCTGATGAGGTCGTCTGTCAAGTTTCTGGGCCATATCATAGATGGTAACGGAGTGGCTGTGGATCCTGCGAAGGTGGAGGTCATATCCAGCATGTCTAGCACAGATCTGATGGAAGAAGACGGGTGCACGCCCTCAGTACGGAGGATAAAGTCCTATCTGGGAATGGTCTTCTTCTATCAGCACTTCATCCCTAATTGCTCTTCCATCGCCAAACCGCTGTTCGCCCTGACTGGGGGACAGAAGAGGAAAGGAGGGACGAAGGTGAAGGTGAAGGCAGGAACATTCAGGAGACTGGGACCCGATGACTGGACTTCAGAGTGTGACGTCGCCTTCGTCAGTCTAAGAGAGAGTCTGCTGGACTGCGTGGTTCTGGCGCATCCTGATTTCTCACCTCCCTTGATTCTGTCGACCGATGCTTCATTGGACGGGCTCGGGGCGGTGTTGTCACAGGTACCAGCTGGTGAAAGTAAAGCGCGCCCCATAGCTTTCGCAAGCAAGACCCTGAGCAGTTCTCAGAAGAATTAACCAGCCCATCGGCTCGAGTTTTTGGCGCTGAAGTGGAGTGTGTGTGACAAGTTCAGCCATTGGCTGAAGGGCAACTCCTTCACTGTATAGACGGACAATAATCCACTCACCTATATAATGACAAAGCCTAAGCTCGACGCTTGTGAACAACGGTGGGTCGCGAAGCTCGCTCCTTATACGTTCAGCCTGAAGCACATCGCAGGAGTCAAGAATGTGGTGGCTGATGCTCTCAGCCGGGATCCGTTTGCCAAGACGGTTGGGCGCCGGCTGGTCACTGAGTCCTACGGCAATCTGCTCGCCGAAGCGGGTGAGGTTGGAGTGAACGGAGTTCAAGATGCCTTCCGTTTGAGGGTCCAGTGTCAACGGGCGGAGAGGTCAGAGAGCGTCGCTGTGATGCAGTCCCAGTGTTCGCCGCCCCTGTGTGACAGCGCTGTGAAGGCGGTCCTTGATTCTCATGACCATTGGGATGCAGCTGCAGAGTCCAGGGCGACAGAGTTGGTACAGACCGTTCAACATCTTGCTCCGCCGGGACAGGATTCGCTGCCTGCCTTTTCCCTGACAGAGCTTCAGAGGAGCCAAGAGAGTGACCCTGACATCTCAAAGGTCACGTCTTTTCTGACTCGACAGAGGAGGCCATCGAGGCGAGAGAGAGATGGTCTGGGCGCGAGTGCTCTAGTGCTGATCAGACAATGGGAGAGACTGAAGGTCACTGATGGAGTGCTCTATAGAATCACCAAAGATCCGTTGAGCAAGCAGAGGAGGCTTCAGTTCGTCTTACCCCGGAGTCTAGTGGACAAGGCCTTGCGGGGCGTGCATGACCTAGCCGGACATCAAGGGCAGGCAAGGACGATCTACCTGACAAGACAACGCTTCTTTTGGCCAAGGATGGAGCGCCAAGTTAAGGACTATGTGAAGTGCTGCCAGAGGTGCATTTTGGCCAAGACTCCAGATCCGTCTGCCAGGGCTCCGCTTGAGAGTATAAGGACCTCCGCTCCCATGGAACTGGTGTGTTTGGACTTCTGGAGTGCAGAGGATAACAATCAGCGTTCAGTAGATGTCCTTGTCCTGACGGATCATTTCACGAAGTTGGCACATGCCTTTCCCTGCTCGAATCAACAAGCGAAGCAAGTTGCGAGGAAGTTGTGGGATCACGTGTTCTGTGTGTATGGATTTGCGAAGCGCATACATACGGATCAAGGAGCCAACTTCGAGAGCGAGCTCATTGCGGAACTGCTTAGACTGTCGGGAGTCTCCAAGTCACACACTACCGCCTACCATCCCATGGGGAACGGAGGGACCGAGAGGTTTAACAGAACCCTGGGAGGCATGATCCGTTCGCTGCCGCTGAGGGAGAAGGCCAGGTGGCCTCAGCAAATACAGACTCTGACATTTGCATACAATGCGACGGTGCATGAGACTACTGGGTATGCACCTTTCCACCTGTTTGGGCGGATTCCGAGGCTCCCTGTTGACGTAATGTTCAGACAGGTTCTGCATGACCCAGTGGTTGTTGACTACAGCAGTTACGCGACAACGCTTATGTCCCACCTCCATGAAGCAGCAGACGTTGCTCGGAGACATGCTGTCAAGGAGCAAGACAAGCAAGCCAGAGGTTACAACCGTAAAGTCAAGGGGATCTGCTTGAACGTGGGAGACAGGGTGCTCCTCGCAAACAAAGGTGAGAGGGGGAAGAAGAAACTTGCGGACAAGTGGGAACCAACAGTCTATACTGTCATGGACAGCAACCCACAGACTCATGTCTACAAGTTGGAAGATGAAAAGGGGAAGACGAGAGTGGTGCATCGCAACCTGATTCTGGATATCAGCTTCCTACCCATAGAGACTGCTGATGGGAACGCGCCGGAGACTGAAGACAGTCTTGGAGGATCAGAGGATGGGTCTCAGATGGGCCTCATCGACTCTCTGGAGGAAGAGAGAGGATCAGAGGACGGGTCTCAGATGGCTCTCGTCGACTCTCTGGAGGGTGAGAGGGGTTCAGAGGATAGTACGGAGGCATGGGTGTTGAGTGGGGCTGAAGAGGCTACCAGTCATGGCTCCTGTGACATAGCTGATGTGGACGAAGATCAGTCTGATATAGAGACAGTGTCGGTGGTTGTTGCAAGTAGTGCCCAGTCCTCCAGACCAGTGTCTACAGTTGACACATCAGACGCAGTGCCAAGGGCCCCGACCGTTGTTCCGGTAGTCATTCCGGCCATTGTAGAGCGGGACCGAGACTGCCGTGCACCTACACTGAGGGGCACAGAGGGTGTAGTCAGGACACGGGCTGGCAGGGTGGTTAGAAGAGTCAACCGTTTGATAGAGACGATGGTTCAGAGGCCGTTCGGTTGGTAGGAGTTCCCAGTCTCTTCTAACTCTGTCCTAGGCTTTCTGTGCTATCTCTTTCAGTTTTTTTTGTTTCATTGATTTTTATTTTATCTTGCACTGTGACACTGTAAGTGGCGTATTTACCACATGTGCTCACAGATGAGGTATGGGATTCGAGTAGGCCGGGTGGTTTGGTGTACAAGGCACCGAGTGATTCTAGGAGAAACATAGGACTGTACACCCTTTTGTTTTCTCTGAACCTGTGTGACAGGTGACTTATAGTTGATTTTGGAGATGTGTATCTTCAGGTAAACCCGTGCCGGTTCTGACGTAGTGTTGGAGGTCCCAGTTAGTGTGTCCTGTAGGTTCGGGATTTTAGCGGAATTCAGGGGGGGAGTATGTAGCAGGTATATAAAATATACTAATGTTGTATTCCACAAAGATCCCTCCCTAACGTTATTACTTTAATTTGTTTATTATTATCTTTTACTCTCATAGTCTTTTATTTTGAAGCCGTCGTCACTTCCTGCCGAAGTGACGTACTTACTTTGTCGCCCGCCTCCTTCCGTTCAGTCTGGCTGAGTAAGGAAGGAGGTAAGAGCTGTCCCATGTCCCCAGAACTTATTAATGGTTTAAAAGAACGTACTATTGTAAATAATTTACCGGGCAATGAACCGGAGTTGTATATATTGGTAACTGTGTTAAAGCGAACAATTCTGCACTTTTTGTAATGTGGTTTAGCTGTGGTGGCAAACTATTGTATGACACATGCTGACTGAGTTTGTGGTAATGGCTGAACAATGCGTGTAGGCCTCGTTCTGACTGCGTGACATATTTCTCCCCCCTTGTAGCCTAGGCAAGTTATTGACGCCATCTGCTGGCCAAGTGTTGATATGTACCTGTGGAATGTCTTCTCCAGGTAATTGGAGATATCTTATTGGTTATTTTGTATTATTTCATTGTGTTGTTTTATTTTAATGGATATTTCAATGTATCATTCAAAATGAGCAGTCTGGCTGAGTAAGGAAGGAGCCTAGGCAAGTTATTGACGCCATCTGCTGGCCAAGTGTTGATATGTACCTGTGGAATGTCTTCTCCAGGTGAAATAAAACACACTGAATTGCCACAACTGAGTCTTCACTTCCACTACACGACGACGACACAGAGGGTGACCTTAGACCAGTTACAGTGGTGCCGTGACCAGGACAACACAAGAACCAACGCCAGATTGGTCGCCGGGAAGAGTGTCGTCAAAGTGAATTTTTTTTTCTTCTTTCTTTAATTTCTGATTTCTGGTTTATTGAAAAATATTGTGACCAACGTATATATATATTTTTATTCTCTTTCCTGGTATAGGAATAGCCAACAGAAAAATATAGTGACCTAATTATATATTTTTCTTCTTTTGTGGTGGAATAGCCAATTGAAAAATATAGTGACCTGATAATATATTTTTCTTTTCCTCTTTTGTGGTGGAATAGCCAATTGAAAAATATAGTGACCTGATAATATATTTTTCTTCTCCTCCTTTGTGGTGGAATAGCCAATTGAAAAATATAGTGACCTGATAATATATTTTTCTTCTCCTCCTTTGTGGTGGTATAGCCAAATGAAAAATATAGTGACCTGATAATATATTTTTCTTTTCC
>NW_028170452.1:0-10000 GCF_963971535.1 Notolepis coatsorum
TGTGTGTGTGTGTGTGTGTGTGTGTGTGTGTGTGTGTGTGTGTGTGTGTGTGTGTGTGTGTGTGTGTGTGTGTGTGTGTGCGTCCTCCACTGGCTACCTAATCTAATCAATAGCCGAGCAATACAACCTCCTTCCCAGCAGATATAATCAATAAAGATGCAGAGTGGGGTGGAAAACATTGATAACCTCCATTAACTCTACAAACAACAGTCATACAGTCTTTACATGAAGCATAACACTGTAATCAAACAACAGTCATGCTTCCTGTAAAGAATAGTAAAGATAGTATGACTGGTATTTATAGAGTTAATGGAGGTTATCAATGTTTTCCACCCCACTTTGCATCTTTATTGATTATGTTGGGAAGGACTACAGCTCGGCATTCAATACCATAGTCCCCTCCAAACTCATAGCCAAGCTCAGGGACCTGGGCTTGAACTATGACCTCTGCCAGTGGGTCTTGGACTTCCTGACGGGCAGACCCCAGGTGGTGAGAGCAGGCAACTGCACCTCCTCATCCATCACCCTCAACATAGGGGCCCCCCAGGGCTGTGTTCTGAGTCCCCTCCTGTACTCCCTGTACACACACGACTGTGTGGCTCAGCGGAGTAACAACACAATCATCAAATTTGCTGACGACACAGTAGTGGTGGGCCTGATCTCCACAAACGACGAGAGGGTCTACCTGGAAGAGGTCAAGGTCCTGGCGGGATGGTGCCAGGAGAACAGCCTCTCCCTGAACGTCAGCAAAACAAAGGAGATGATTGTGGACTTTAGGAGGTCGGGGGTCAAGGACTACAGCCCCCTCAGCATCGACGCATCGACGGGGCACCGGTTGAGAGAGTGAACAGTTTTAACTACCTCGGAGCCCACATATCCGAGGACTTGACATGGACCACACACATTGACAGTGTTGTGAAGAAGGCACGACAACGCCTCTACTTCCTCAGGCGCCTAAGGAAGTTCCAAGTCAGTCAGAAGATCCTTAAGAACTTCTACTCATGTACAATAGAGAGCATCCTGACTGGCAACATCACCTCCTGGTTTGGGAATAGCACTGCACAAGACCGAAGCAGACTACAAAGAGTGACACGTTCAGCCGAACGCACAATTGGAGGGGGGATTCCCACCCTCCAGAACATTTACAACAAGCGGTGCAGGGGTAAGGCTAAGAGAATAATCAAGGACTCCAGCCACCCGAACAACTGCCTCTTTGAACTGCTGCGGTCAGGCAAGCGATACCGGAGTCTCAAGGCGAGCACAGAAAGACTCATAAGAAGCTTCTATCCCCAGGCCATCAGGCTGCTCAACGAACAATAAACACTATGCAACAACCATCAAATGCACACAGCACACACATCCACACACACACACTCACTTTAAACAAACAACACACTGCAGCACCCACTCTCCACACTTTAGATCACCTAAACACACTTTATATTTATTGGTAAAGGATTTGCACTACAACACGTACACCTTACTGTAAATTGTACCTAAATTGTACCTCATCCCATTTCTGCTTTGCACTATATAGTATTGTATATTAGTACATTGCATAGTATATTGTATATTGTATGGTAACTCAGTTACTTCTATTCTGCATCGAACATTGTACATATGTCTATACTGAACACTGTGACCTCTATTTTTACTTCTATTTTACATGCTATACTATTTTATTTCATACTTATCTTGTCTAGCACAGTCTCTGGAGCGTAACAGTAAGAAGCATTTTGTATAAAAGTATTCTGTACTTCTGTATGACAACTATTAAAGAAACTTGAAACTTGAGGTTGTATTGCTCTGCTATTGATTAGATTAGGTAGCCAGTGGAGGGCACGCACACACACACACACACACACACACACACACGCGCACACACACACACACACACACACACACACACACACACACACACACACACACACACACTATAACGTGTTAACATTATACAGACTAAACTGTCCTGACACAGATAATAAATATGAATTCTTAAAATGTGTGGAATTACAAATTAATACATTTCAAATAAGAGTGAATCAGCACTATTATTAGTATTAGTATCAGGCTGCTGTCGTGGAACAGTAGGCAACTGGATCTGTACAGAACTCTGACATCCTAGAGAGAAACACACAGCTAATGGTGCCTTCCAGCTCTCAACACCTCAGGGGGTGTATGAGGGAATGCTATAATCAAACCCTAACTCACTCTCCTAAACCAATTACATTGTCCTGACACACCTAATTGACTTACAGCAAGTATTTTACTGCACCGAATACTATTGTCCGGCATAAATGCAATCAAACTGAGGCATTGTAATATGGTTGTGAATGATAGGGGTAGGGTGCAGGGGTGGGGGGGGCACATCAGTTAGTTTATGAGAGGGGAAATGAGACTAGATTAAACATTATCATGATTAACTACTAGACGTGAAGAAAATAGCCTATTAGGGCTCAGTTGTAGAGTGTAATAACTTCACCTTAACTTCACAGTTGTGGTAGTTAATATAGATAGAGGATGAGAGAGAGAGAGAGAGAGAGAGAGAGAGAGAGAGAGAGAGAGAGAGAGAGAGAGAGAGAGAGAGAGAGAGAGAGAGTGAGAGAGAGACAGACAGACAGAGAGACAGACAGAGAGAGACAGAGAGAGAAAATGATGAAGTGTGTGTGACTGTGTGTGTGTGTGTGTGTGTGTGTGTGTGTGTGTGTGTGTGTGTGTGTGTGTGTGTGTGTGTGTGTGTGTGTGTGTGTGTGTGTGTGTGTGTGTGTGTGTGTGTGTGTGTGTGTGTGTGACTGTGTGACTGTGTGTGTGTGTGTGTGTGTGTGTGTGTGTGTGTGTGTGTGTGTGTGTGTGTGTGTGTGTGTGCATGTGTGTGTGTGTGTGTGTGTGTGTGTGTGTGTGTGTGTGTGTGTGTGTGTGTGTGTGTGTGTGTGTGTGTGTGTGTGTGTGTGTGTGTGTGTGAGGGGAGATAGAGAGAGAGAGAGGAGAGAGAGAGAGAATGAGAGAACGAGAGCAAGAGAGAGAGAGAATGAGAGAAAGAGGAGATAGAGAGAGATTACTCTTTAACCCGACCGTGAGGTCGAGCCTCCTGACTCATCATCAGGCTGAGAGAGTGAGGAAGTCTTTAGTGTTTTAGAGTCACGTTCACATGCTCCGCCCAACCTCCTCTCCCCCACACAGAGCTGACAGAACCATCCAAACACACCTGGCCCGGACACTGCCTGAATACACACAAACTAAATGCTATGGAGCACTAGATTTGGGTTCAAAGACAGAATCTGTGATTGCAGTATAGCGTCCCCCCCTGTTGAAACACTACCACTCCAGTCCGCGTCTATACTTTCCACAAGCAAGTTGTCCTACGGTTTGTGTGTTTTGCGAATCTGATTGGCCACTGACGTTTCTGGTCATGTGACATGTGCGCCTAATCGCATGACGAGCAGTGTCTTAGCCCATTTCCGCGTTGAACAGCCTGCAAACGACCTAACGCCTATCACTGGTTAAGCTTAGGCGACTCTTTCGCAGTTGGTTAAGGTTAGAGTTTGGAATCAGGGCTGGCGTTCTATCGCCATGCTCTAAGACAAACTCTAACCTTAACCAACTTCGAAAGAGCGCCTAAGCGTAACCGTCCAAAAACTTGCCGTCACACGATTGGGCGCACATGTCACATGACCAGAAACGTGCGTGGCCAATCAGAGCAACGCGGAAGGACAACTTGCTTGTGGAAAGTATAGAGGCCTCCAGTCCTGGCTGTTTACTACAGTACATAAAGTAATATGTAGGCCTACAGTATAGTAATTATTTGACATGAGTGAGGCACCTTCAATTCTGCACTGCTAGACGAACAATACCACTCACCCTTAACCGCCAGAGTTACACCCTTCCTGCTGACCTTTTGAACACCTTTTGAATCTGGTTGTAAGTCACTTTGTATAAAAGTGTCTAATGAATAAAAGCAAAATGACTAATTTAGTACATAGTATCAACATATAGTAAAAAAAAAAGTGCCTTTGATTATTAAAATGGCTGACAGTAAGTAAACTGCTTGTTATGTTCCACCTGGTCCCACTTTCCCCCTCCTGTTCATGGACTTATCCCTCCACCTCACTTCCCCCCACCCATACATGGACAATTCCCCCCACCTGTTCTTGGACAATTCACCTCCGCTTGGACTACCCTCACTTGAATTGACCCTCCTCGTGCACTTGTGTTTATTTAGAATATCTATGTTCCTCTGTGTTCTCCCCCTCTTACTGTGTCTCCCTGTGTGCCTCTTGCTCTTCGTGTTCCCCTGTTTTTCATTGATTGATTGAAAACTTTATTAACAGATTGCAGAATGGGTACAGTACAGTACAGCTCAATACATACAATTGTTAAGGCGATGCAGACCAGAGAAAGACTTTCGTCTTGTTTACATCAGGGTCCCCCATTTTCAATTCATCATAACATATATGACATACACGACATACAGATAGACAGTACTGCTACATCTATACATTTATGACATACCAGATTTGCAAACACAGTACTGTTTGTGATACAAAAAGAGTCCAGAAAAGAGAGAATATACATTTGAAGTAGAAACTGTACATTGGAGGAGGTTGGGTAGGTGGGGTGGGGTTGGGTGGGGGGGAACTGTACATTGGAGGTGGTTGGGTGGGTGGGTGGGGGTGGGGGGGGGGGGGTAGGAGGGGTGGGGGGGGACACTGTACACTGTACAAGCAAAACTGTACATTGGAATATTGACAAAGCCATACTTGGTCATTTACTGTACATTGGAGGGGGTTGGGTTAGGACATTTGCAGGGGCCAGTTTCGAATTGCAATCTCCCGTAGGTGTTCTTTGAGAGTGTTTTTGAAAGTGGGTAGTGATTCACATTCCTTTACAGCTTTGGGTAGGGTGTTCCACATTGATGTGGCATAATTGCGAAACGTGTTTAGTCCCTTGTTTGAGCCGAATCTGGGTTTAACATGATTTGTGGAGCTCCCTCTGGTGTTGTGATCGTGGTATTCACTGACCTTTGGGAAGTATTTTGACATGTACATGGGTACCTTGGTCGTGTAGTGTATCTTGTAGACCAGGCCCATTGCAAGTTGCTGTACTCTGTCATCTACTCTAAGCCATCCTAGGTTGTCAAAGTGGGCAGGGGTGAGGTGGGTTCTAGGAGTAAGGTCAAGCAGTAGTCTGACCAGTTTGTTTTGAGATGTTTGTAATTTAGTTTTTAGCGCCTTTGAGGTGCTTTGGTACCATGAGGTGCAAGCATAGTCGTAGTACCCTTGAATGAGTGCTCCTGCCAGAGTCTTCAGGGTATTCTTGTTTACCAGACAGGAGATCCGGTACAAGAATCGAGTTTGTTGGTTGACTTTTTTTTATTACATTGGATGCCATTTTGTCACAGGAGAGATTAGCCTCTAGGATGGAACCCAGGTAGGAATTTCATCTTTCCTTGTGACAATATTGTCACCCACTGTAACTGAGAAGCCGTCAGTCGTGCTGAGTTTGTCTTGTTTAGGTTTATTCTTCTTGTACTTGTATAGTGTTATGTTCCTATTGTGTTAGTCTTCTTGTATTTGAGTTACTGTCTAGTCTTGTCTTATGGTGTTATCTGTTTTCTCTAGTCTCTTGTATTGAGTTTATCTGTGTACTCTAGTCTGTCAGTCTGTTTCCCATCCCAGGTAGGGTGACCAGGTGTCCCCCTTTTGGTTGTACTGTCCCACCATTTGACCAAATGTCCCGCGTCCCTCATATTGAGAGGATGTCCCTCTTTTCGAAGCCAAAAAAAAACATGCGTCTAAAAGCCCCTCCCTACAGACGGTAAACGTAGCAACCCGCCTCTTGTCCACACACATTGCTCTGATTGGTTATAGTACTTTAGCGCCCTGCTTGCCTGCTTGTGACGTGACTGAGTCGTGACGCTACCTCATATCGCAGATCTGATTGGTTATAGTAATTTAGCGCACTGCTCTGCTCGTGAGAGTTGAACTTGTGACGCTACCTCATATCGCAAATCTGATTGGTCAAAAAAAAACACAACAACATTACAAGCGAACAAGTTCAAGATGGAAAGCAGTAAAAAGAAACTGACCTGCAGTTACAACCAAGACTGGCAAACGACACATGACTGGGTGAGGCAGATGGCAGGCAATCCGCAGCAGGCTTTCTGTGTTTTGTGTCATAGTTCGTTTTCAATTGCGCATGGAGGAGAATACGACTTGAAGCGCCACAGTGGACGTGAGTCTCACTTGAAAGTGGTTCACCAAAAAGAAACATCCAGATCTATGGATACGTTTCTTTTTAAACCAAACAATGATAGCCAGACGGACAAGGTCACTGCAGCTGAGATAACAAGTGTCTATCACACAGTACAACACTCCCATTCATACAGGTCAGCCGACTGTGGTATGAAACTAGCTCCTGTCATTTTGCCAGACTCAGTTATTCTAATAAAAAAAATTACATTATCTATCTGTCCCACTTTGTCCCACCAAAATCTTACTGTTGTCCCACTTTGTCCCACCAAAATCTTACTGTTGTCCCACTTTTGGACTTTTTGCATCTGGTCACCCTAATCCCAGGTGTCTTGTTGTAATCAGCCCTCATGTGTCCCGTTTGTCAATTAGCCTGTGTATATTCTTTCCTGTTGTCTGTTTGCGTTCATTTTTTGTGTTGCTGTCGTTGTTGCCCTTGTGTTCCTTGGATGTCATGTTATTTCTTTCCCTGTGGTTCCATTCCCGTTGTTCCCCCGTTTGTATTCTTGTCAGTTTTAAGTAAGTGTTTCTATTTTAGTGTTTCCTCGTATAACCCTTAAGTTTAGTTTTTGCCCTCTTCCAGCATTGCTGAGAGGTTTTGTTTGAATGTTTTGAGAAGTTTGTTTGTTTGTAGTGTTTGTCGTGCTTTATTCTACATTGTTGAATTAAAGCTCCTTTGAATCGCTATCCGCTTGGTCCTGTTCTGCTATTGGGTCCTACCACAACCTGCACACCCCAGACCGTAACACTGGTAAACATGAGTTGAGCATGACTGACTAAATGGTAAATGGACTGCATTCATTTAGTGCTTTTATCCAAAGCGCTTTACAACTTATATCTTACATTCACCTATTTGCTCACACATTCACACACAGACGGACCAGAGAGGCAACCATGCAAGGTGCCAACCTGCTCATCAGGAGCAGTTAGGGGTTAAGTTTCTTGCTCAAGGACACTTCGACACGATGCCCGGAGGAGCCGAAGTCGAACCGGGAACCTTCCGATTACCAGACGATCACTCTACCTCCTGAGCCACTTTCGCTGACTAAACACTGGGGGGAAATATAAACCTTTTTTTTTTTTTTTTTAAACTTAAATTTTTTATTAACATTTATTTAGACAGACAGCACTTACAAAAAATAAATAATAAAAAATGAAGAGACTAGTATCACAATAAAAACAAAAAGAAAAAACAGTGCACATAAATATTTACATGGGTATCACATGGTTAGTTGTCTGGTTCCCCTACTGTTGTTTTCTAGGTATTTGATACAAAGGCTGATTGTGTATCTCCCTTAAACAGGCATAAACAGGTAATTCCTACTCAAAGACAATAAATGCTGACTAAGGTTTGTATGTGTGATCTGGGTCCAGAGACCCTCCTTGAGTTTCTTACTTCCCTTCTCCTTCGTCCTTTCTTTTTTTTTCTCTTGTTTATTAACTTTCACTTTGCCTTTTGTTTCACCCATACACAAACCACATCATCCCTGAATATTTAATATCACACCGTTAAACAGACATAAATAATAAGGTATAAAAGCATTCAGCACTTGTAATATCCCAAAAACAAAATAGATAATATTAACTAAAGTACAGGTGTGTGACATGGGTTCATAGACCCTGCTTGAACATCTTTCCTCCTTTACCCTTCGCTCTCTTGTGTTGCATTTGGTTCTTCCTCTGTGATGTCGTTCTCGTTCCTTTTATAATCCTCCCACTTTCCCCATCTTTCCCCAAATTTCTCTTCCTGTAACCTCAGCATGTGTGTTATCCTTTCCATATCCTGTATTTCTTCCACTATTCCTACCCATTTTGCTATTGTCGGTGGGTCTTCCTTATACCACAGTCTCGTTATTGCTTTTCTGGCCGCTATCAACATTATCTTTATTAAATATTTGTCCCCCCCTTGTATTCCCTCGTGTGTCAGGTCTCCTAAGTAAAGCACCAGTCCTGTTTGTGGTATCCCGTATCCTAATATTCTGATCATTGCTTCCCCTATCTCCTCCCAATACCCCTTCAGCTTCTGACATCCCCAGAATATGTGCGTGAAACCTGTATTTTTACTGCACATATAGTGTTATGATGGGCAAAAAGAAATACCCAAATGTAAAAAGAAATTACAAAGAAAATACATATTTTACATCTACAAGACAAACTGTTCAAGGATGTGAATATATCTGAACATTCTGATGGTAAAGAAAACTAAAACTAAAATGTAAAGAGTAATGTTTCCAATACATATATATGACATATATGACATTTAACATGTTTTCACACTTTTCTATATCTATTTGTGTTCAACTACAGAGGCCACGAGTTTCAGGGAGCCAAGTAGAGTAAACAACATCTGTTCATTTCCATTGTGAAAACTGAGGGTGCTACTAGTACAAAAACACAAACAGAAGTATCCTTGAGGTTTTCACTGTTAGGAGTAATGAACATGTCAGTGATGAACTTCCCTCTTACACCACAAGACCGTTGGAATCTTGGAACCTATTCTACACGTTCAAATGACTGCTTGGTTCTTGCCGTCTGACCGACTCTGAAGCTGAAAGTTCTTCCTTCTTTTGCTGCATTTAAAAGTATGATCTCTGACCACTGTGTGTCGACTTGTAACTGTCTGATTTCTTTATAGTTTATTCTTATTTATTGTGCCTATATGGATGAAATTGCTGATACACTGAATATACTCTACATGCATATAATCCTTCTATATACCTACTTATACACCTGCATATAACCCATATGCAATAATGCTGTGTATATACCGTATGTATTCTTACAGTATAGAAATCTGTCTGTACATCCTTTTTACATATCTGTAGATACTATATCTATATCTGTACATATCCCTTACCTACTCTTACTGGCTACACTACTGGCCAGTATGACTTACTAGTACCATAGTGTATACTCAGTAGTACTAATTTATATATCATATACCCAGTTTAATCACCTGTACATTGTATATTACTATTGCACTTAACTGTTACATTTACACTCTGGTTGGATGCCAAACCTATTTTCCTTTGTACTGTACTTGTGCTGCATAATGACAATGAATTTGAAATTAATCTAATCTAAACTATGTCTTGTTTTGTAAGCTCATTGTCTCTGTAAATGAGGGTAACCTCAGTGTCTGAAATGAAAGGTTCTTTAGTGAGCACATCCTTTATCAAACACGCACTGGTTCTAGTCACTCAACCATCTAGTCACTCAACCATCAAGTCCTTCAATGACAACGTGTCTTTAGCGCAACAATATGCATGCTCTCTCTGCGCCTCGCCGCCTAGCAACAGAAAGCACACAGAGGTCATAAACCCCAGAGCTAACAGGCTATCCCTGTGTGAAGCAGCTATAATACTGTCGCCTCTGTTTGGATTCCCACCTTTAATGGTCACAGATGATGGCCGGCCTCCCGACTGATTTCAATACAGCCTATTGATACCCGAACAACATTTGGCCATTTGGTTATTTTTCTCCACCATTCCACCATTCTATTTCTCCAACATTCGGGAACAAATGTCGGAACACTGAGGGGATGTTTTTATATATATATATATATATATATATATATATATATATATATATATATATATATATATATATATATATATATTTACATTTGTCTTTTGATTCCCTTGAAACAGCGTTTTAGCAGTTAGCGTTCTTCGTTAAAACCATGGGGCACCGCTAGCAGTAAGCTTGCGGCTAGCTGTGACCTACTGTATGGTTTCAATGAGTAATGCTAA
>NW_028170451.1:0-11791 GCF_963971535.1 Notolepis coatsorum
TATAAATAAAGTGGATTGGATTAATTAATTAAGTAGCCCCTTTTGTGACTGTGACGCAGCCAACAAGGTTTCACTCGGCTGCCCTGCCTGGGTGCAGTGGGGGCTGCTCTCACAGCCAACGACATGACATTACATAATTATGTTGCAACCTTCGTCTATCAAGCAAACAATTATATAAATATTTATATGTAGTTGATAGAGACAAAGGCAGAATTCGACTTAATTAAGCATGTTTTTATTAAGACATATTTTTATATGGGTCGGGACACTTTAAAAAAAGCAGCACAATGAACACAAATCTGTCCGACAGTCTTAAATAACAAACGGCATTGCTTCGCATCTTCGTCGACATGTCTGCTGCACATGTCCTTGTTGTTTTTCAACACAGATAATCTCCACGTGCTTGTTGTAGAGAGGTGGAGTCGAGGCGCCGCTTACTTTCGTTTCATTGGAATGGAGGCGGGAAGGCGCCCGCTTACTTTCGTTTCATTGGAATGGATTTGATTGCAGACTCACTGTGTTGTGTAACTATTACTACAGTATATACCCTCTGCATTAGGGCTGCACGATTTGGGGATAATATAGAATTTTTTCTGACAGATATTGCGATTAAATGAAGCGATAAACTATTATTTTTAAAAGCAGCCCAACGAAGGTTTTATTGTAAAATGCGGCTTGCATCTGGCCTACGCGCTGGGTCTGCTGAGGGTCTGCTCGGGATACAGAGCCTGCAAAATATTCTTTTTTACCTGGGAATCGACGACAATGTGTGTTGTGTTATAATGATGATGACTGTGTGTTGTGTTATAATGATGATGACTGTGTGTTGTGTTATAATGATGATGACTGTGTGTTGTGTTATAATGATGATGACTGTGTGTTGTGTTATAATGATGACTGTGTGTTGTGTTATAATGATGATGACTGTGTGTTGTGTTATAATGATGATGACTGTGTGTTGTGTTATAATAATGATGACTGTGTGTTGTGTTATAATGATGATGACTGTGTGTTGTGTTATAATGATGACTGTGTGTGTTGTGTTATAATGATGATGACTGTGTGTGTTGTGTTATAATGATGATGACTGTGTGTTGTGTTATAATGATGATGACTAGACTGTGTGTTGTGTTATAATGATGACTGTGTGTTGTGTTATAATGATGATGATGACTGTGTGTGTTGTGTTATAATGATGACTGTGTGTTGTGTTATAATGATGATGATGACTGTGTGTGTTGTGTTATAATGATGATGACTAGACTGTGTGTTGTGTTATAATGATGATGACTGTGTGTGTTGTGTTATAATGATGACTGTGTGTTGTGTTATAATGATGATGATGACTGTGTGTGTTGTGTTATAATGATGATGACTGTGCGTTGTGTTATAATAATGATGACTGTGCGTTGTGTTATAATAATGATGACTGTGCGTTGTGTTATAATAATGATGACTGCGTTGTGTTATAATGATGACTGTGTGTTGTGTTATAATGATGATGACTGTGCGTTGTGTTATAATAATGATGACTGCGTTGTGTTATAATGATGATGACTGTGTGTTGTGTTATAATAATGATGACTGCGTTGTGTTATAATGATGATGACTGTGTGTTGTGTTATAATGATGATGACTGTGCGTTGTGTTATAATGATGATGACTGTGCGTTGTGTTATAATAATGATGACTGTGCGTTGTGTTATAATGATGATGACTGTGCGTTGTGTTATAATAATGATGACTGCGTTGTGTTATAATGATGACTGTGTGTTGTGTTATAATAATGATGACTGCGTTGTGTTATAATGATGATGACTGTGTGTTGTGTTATAATGATGATGACTGTGCGTTGTGTTATAATGATGATGACTGTGCGTTGTGTTATAATAATGATGACTGCGTTGTGTTATAATGATGACTGTGCGTTGTGTTATAATAATGATGACTGCGTTGTGTTATAATGATGACTGTGCGTTGTGTTATAATAATGATGACTGCGTTGTGTTATAATGATGACTGTGCGTTGTGTTATAATGATGACTGTGCGTTGTGTTATAATAATGATGACTGTGCGTTGTGTTATAATGATGACTGTGCGTTGTGTTATAATGATGACTGTGCGTTGTGTTATAATAATAATGACTGTGCGTTGTGTTATAATGATGACTGCGTTGTGTTATAATAATGATGACTGTGCGTTGTGTTATAATAATGATGACTGTGCGTTGTGTTATAATAATGATGACTGTGCGTTGTGTTATAATAATAATGACTGTGCGTTGTGTTATAATGATGACTGCGTTGTGTTATAATAATGATGACTGTGCGTTGTGTTATAATAATGATGACTGTGCGTTGTGTTATAATAATGATGACTGTGCGTTGTGTGTGCAGAGCTGAAGGTCCTGAAGGTCTACATCGAGTTCTCCCTGGACCAGCCGAAGGGGGGCCTGCACTTTGTGGTGCCTGATGTCGAGGGCAGCATGGCGGAGAGGGGAGCGCACGCCTTCTCCTTCGGATACCAGAACTCTACCAGGTGTGTGTGTGTGTGTGTGTGTGTGTGTGTGTGTGTGGAGCTGTGTGTGTGTGGAGCTGTGTGTGTGTGGAGCTGTGTGTAGAGCTGTGTGTGTGTGTGTGGACATCTTCTCACTCAGATACCAGACATCTAGCAGGTTTAACTACGTTGTGTTACTGTTACTGCAGACACACTATGTTGTGTTACTGCAGACCCACTATGTTGTGTTACTGCAGACCCACTATGTTGTGTTACTGCAGACCCACTGTGTTGTGTTACTGCAGACTCAGACTGGTTCCCCCCTCCCCCTCCCCCCTCGCCCCCTCCCCCCAGGTTCTGGTTCCCCTGCGTGGACTCCTACTCGGAGCTGTGCACCTGGAAGCTGGAGTTCACGGTGGACGCCTCCATGGTGGCGGTGTCCTGCGGGGACCTGGTGGAGACCATCTACACCCACGACATGAGGAAGAAGACCTTCCACTACGTGCTGCCCATCCCCACCGCCGCGCCCAACATCTCCCTGGCCGTGGGGCCCTTCGAGATCCTGGTGGACCCCTACATGCACGAGGTGGGTGCAGGGCTGCTGTGTTTCCGGTTGGACAGTTGGATTCAAGTGTATTGTCATCACACACAGCTAGGGCTGACCTTCGATTTTTTCTTTGGAATTTGAAGCTTCGGGGCCGAATCTCGAAGCTTTGAGATTAAAAAAAGAATAATAATAGAATATCTTTTTTTTTTTTATGTTGTGGGACTTGTACAGCACTTTGTTCAACTTTGTCAGTGCTGTAAAGTTTAAACCTTTTTAAATCTTAGACAAACTAAACATTTTGCTTTCATGGAATATTGTAAGCCGTCATTTGAGGCTTTATAAAAGCAGCACAAATCTGTCAGTGCCGAGTCCAACCTCATCTTAAATAACAAACAGCATTGCTTGTTGTAGTTAACAAAGAGAGGCAGAGTTGATTTAGCCAAAAAAAAAATCTTTTATTTTCTTTCCCGATTTTCTTTTCATATTCGAATCCCATGCCCATTGAACAAAGCTTCGAAGTATTTAAGACAGCCCTACACACAGCACAAGTACAGTACAACGAAAATAAGTTTGGCATCCGACCAAATGTAACAGTAAAGTGCAGCAGTAATATACAATGTACATGTGATTAAACTGGGTATAAAATATTACTGAGTAGTAATAGTGCTAATCAGCTGTATGTACTGAGTTGTAGGATTAATATGTACAGTACAGTGGTATAAAGGTATGGTTGTAGTCATACTGGCCAGCAGCGGAACTAGTAAGAGTAGGTAAGGGATATATTATTTACAGATATAGATATAGTATCTACAGATATGTAAAAAGGATTATATGCAGGTATATACACAGACTGATAAATAAATAGAAATACAGTATATACAGCAAACGGCACTATTGTACATGCTATCATACAGAGCTATATGGGTTATATGCAGGTGTATAAATAGGTATATAGAAAGGATTATATGCAGGTATATTCAGACGGGTATGGATATACTGTATATACACGGACAGTTGTGATTATACAACAATTTATTGCTAGCTGTAGTCTTTTGACAATGCAAATACTGGTCGGATGAACAAAATCTAACCTGCACGCAAAGTTGCCACAAGATAATTATATATATAAATGATAACATTTCTGTGACTCATTAAGACGTCGTGGCAGTAATGCATCCCAAGTAGATTACTTGATTGAGCCTCATAATTGACTTTCAAATATGGCTGTTTTCAGAAGTGATCTTTTCAGATTTTGAATGTGTTAAAAATGACCTTTGCTGGGAAGAAATACACGATTCCCCATCTTTCTTAATTGCACATTGCAAAGATTCCTGCGACAGTAAATGAGGCACTTGACGTAATGATGTACTTCCTATCGATGACCACTAGGTGTCTCCAGCCACCACGCAGCTAGTTACCCAGCTTACAGGCAATGGCGGGCCTTTAGCCGGAGACTTCTCATAAAGCCAGACAGTTCATCTCTCTTTCATTTCCTGAATGCATCATGTGGGTTTTGTAAGTCCCCCCCCCCCCCCTCCCCCCACAGGAGACACAGGGTCCATTCAGTCCAGAGAGGGAGGTGTACAGGTTCTGACCCGAGGTTTGGACAGCAAGGTTTCAGAAAGAGCGTCGGTGGCTTATAACTCACTGTGATTATGATTGTGTGATTATGATATGATACTCTCCAACCTCTCCAAACTGGGAATAAATGGCTCTGGGTTTTGACAGAATATGCCTCGTTCCTTCAGTACCACAGAACCTAAGGTAACAACTGGACCGCTCTCGGACACAGGGATGGCGTTTTGATGATTTGAATGTTCCGTCCCTGAACCAACATTTTCCCGACTTTCTGACGAGCACAACTGACCAGAGACCAGCCGTCTGTACCTGACGTTCTGGTTCCGGGTGCCTGAACCTGATCTGGAATCTGCCGCTGAGCGATACGAAACGTTCGGAAGGTGTTGTGTCTGTTCTCTCAGGAAGAAGGTGTTGTGTCTGTTCTCTCAGGAAGAAGGTGTTGTGTCTGTTCTCTCAGGAAGAAGGTGTTGTGTCTGTTCTCTCAGGAAGAAGGTGTTGTGTCTGTTCTCTCAGGAAGAAGGTGTTGTGTCTGTTCTCTCAGGAAGAAGGTGTTGTGTCTGTTCTCTCAGGAAGAAGGTGTTGTGTCTGTTCTCTCAGGAAGAAGGTGTTGTGTCTGTTCTCTCAGGAAGAAGGTGCTGTGTCTGTTCTCTCAGGAAGAAGGTGTTGTGTCTGTTCTCTCAGGAAGAAGGTGTTGTGTCTGTTCTCTCAGGAAGAAGGTGTTGTGTCTGTTCTCTCAGGAAGAAGGTGTTGTGTCTGTTCTCTCAGCCAGGAAGAAGGTGTTGTGTCTGTTCTCTCAGCCAGGAAGAAGGTGTTGTGTCTGTTCTCTCAGGAAGAAGGTGTTGTGTCTGTTCTCTCAGGAAGAAGGTGTTGTGTCTGTTCTCTCAGGAAGAAGGTGTTGTGTCTGTTCTCTCAGGAAGAAGGTGTTGTGTCTGTTCTCTCAGCCAGGAAGGTGTTGTGTCTGTTCTCTCAGCCAGGAAGAAGGTGTTGTGTCTGTTCTCTCAGGAAGAAGGTGTTGTGTCTGTTCTCTCAGGAAGAAGGTGTTGTGTCTGTTCTCTCAGGAAGAAGGTGTTGTGTCTGTTCTCTCAGGAAGAAGGTGTTGTGTCTGTTCTCTCAGCCAGGAAGGCTGTGTGTGAAGTTTACACCGTCAATGAGCTGGTAAAACCATTTGCTTCCTATTAGGGCTGCAACGATTAGTCGACATAATCGACTATGTCGATTATAAAAAATCGTCGACAAGGAATTGTTGCGTCGATTAGTCATTAAAAAAAAATATATATATATTATAATTTATTTTTTATTTGTTTTATTTTATTTTTTCCACTACCTATCTTTGTGAAAGTGGCTTCTCAGCTCTGGTCCAGCCAGCTGAATACTTAGCTTAACATAACAGACTGACAGTAAGTTTGGGGGAACTAATGGGATAACTGGGGATGTTGTTTGGTCCTGACAAGAGTCTCAAAGCAACTCTGAGGTCATGCTCAATGTCCAATCTGTTCCTCTGCTCTGTCTTCAGCTGGACCAGAGCTGAGAAGCCACTTTCACAAAGATAGGTAGTGCAAAAAAATAAAAAATAAAAAAATAATATTATAATTTTCTTTTTTATTTAAATTTTTGTAATATAATTGTTTTTCGATTAGTCGACTAATCGAAAAAATAATCGACAGATTAGTCGACTACCAAAATAGTCATTAGTTGCAGCCCTACTTCCTATCAAACGTTGATTTGAAGTGTCACTACTGAGTGCTACGGGGCCGGGCTGCATGTGTTATTAATCAGAACTGAGTCCCCTGTTGTTACAGCTCAGGTCTTTATTAAATGTATGAAATTCACACGGTCAAAAACCACCCAAAATATGTGCTGGTAAAACCTTCTGATTCATAGATAGAAATAAAGTCACAGTGTGGAATTGTGAATTTTTTATGTGTATATATATACAGTTGAAAACAAATATATTCGACCCTTATTGCAATATAAAAACACATGACACACAAGGACTCTTTGGGTTTGTTTAATGTTTGTTTCACAGGAGATGCAACACATGGAAGAGACCCAGAAAACAATCAATACTTGGTACAAAAACCCTTGGCTTTGACCACTGCATTTAACCGTGCACCATAGCCGTACACTAGCTTCGCACAGCGGGCCTGTGGTATTTTTGCCCATTCATCACGTGCGATGCCCTCTTTATTTGAGCCAGGCTCGTTGGTCTGTGTTTTTGAATGGACTTCTTCAAGTCCCACCACAGATGTTCAATCGGATTAAAATCTGGGCTTTGACTCGGCCGGGGTAGAACTGTCCATTCCCTCGATTGGAACCAAGCTCTGGTCGATTTCGAGGTGTGTTTCGGGTCGTTGTCCTGTTGGAATGTCCAGCATCTCCCCATGTTGAGTTTTGAAACCGGCAAGGATCTGTTGATATTGTATACTGTTCATAATGCCATTAACTCTTGCTATATTGCCGGTACCAAAAGCAGAGAAGCACGCCCAAAACATAACAGAACCGCCGCCATGTTTGACTTTAGGCAAACAGTTGAATTCATCAAAGCCGGTGTTGCGTTTCCGCCACACATAACGACAGTTCATGGGGCCAAATAGTTGTACCTGTGACTCGTCACTCGCTAAAACGGAACTCCAGTAGCTCTGCGTCTTCATCACATTATCTTTAGTGTATTTCAGACGTAACAGTTTGTGTTTTTTTGTCAACAAAGGGTTTTTTCGTGGAGTCCGACCATGATATCCTGTCTCACGGTGACGGTACTGACTGAAACGTGGACACATGTCCCATCCAATGCTTGCTGTAGGTCACTCCCTCCTCCTCCTCCAGGTCACTCACTTCTCCCTCCTCTCTCCTCCTCCAGGTCACTCACTTCTCCCTCCTCTCTCCTCTCTCCTCCTCCAGGTCACTCACTTCTCCCTCCTCACTTCTCTCTCCTCTCTCCTCCTCCAGGTCACTCACTTCTCCCTCCTCTCTCCTCCTCCAGGTCACTCACTTCTCACTTCTCTCTCCTCTCTCCTCCTCCAGGTCACTCACTTCTCCCTCCTCGCTCCTCTCTCCTCGTCCAGGTCACTCACTTCTCTCTCCTCGTCCAGGTCACTCACTTCTCTCTCCTCCTCCAGGTCACTCACTTCTCCCTCCTCTCTCCTCCTCCAGGTCACTCACTTCTCCCTCCTCTCTCCTCCTCCAGGTCACTCACTTCTCCCTCCTCACTTCTCCCTCCTCTCTCCTCCTCCAGGTCACTCACTTCTCCCTCCTCGTCCAGGTCACTCACTTCTCCCTCTCTCCTCTCTCCTCCTCCAGGTCACTCACTTCTCTCTCCTCTCTCCTCCTCCAGGTCACTCACTTCTCCCTCCTCTCTCCTCCTCCAGGTCACTCACTTCTCCCTCCTCTCTCCTCCTCCAGGTCACTCACTTCTCCCTCCTCTCTCCTCCTCCAGGTCACTCACTTCTCCCTCCTCTCCTCTCTCCTCCTCCAGGTCACTCACTTCTCCCTCCTCTCTCCTCTCTCCTCCTCCAGGTCACTCACTTCTCTCTCCTCCCTCCTCTCTCCTCTCTCCTCTCTCCTCCCTCCTCTCTCCTCTCTCCTCCTCCAGGTCACTCACTTCTCTCTCCTCCCTCCTCTCTCCTCTCTCCTCTCTCCTCTCTCCTCCCTCCTCTCTCCTCTCTCCTCGTCCAGGTCACTCACTTCTCTCTCCTCTCTCCTCGTCCAGGTCACTCACTTCTCTCTCCTCTCTCCTCGTCCAGGTCACTCACTTCTCCCTCCTCTCTCCTCCCTCCTCTCTCCTCTCTCCTCGTCCAGGTCACTCACTTCTCCCTCCTCTCTCCTCTCTCCTCCAGCCAGGTCACTCACTTCTCTCTCCTCTCTCCTCTCTCCTCGTCCAGGTCACTCACTTCTCTCTCCTCCCTCCTCTCTCCTCTCTCCTCTCTCCTCTCTCCTCCCTCCTCTCTCCTCTCTCCTCGTCCAGGTCACTCACTTCTCTCTCCTCTCTCCTCGTCCAGGTCACTCACTTCTCTCTCCTCCCTCCTCTCTCCTCTCTCCTCGTCCAGGTCACTCACTTCTCCCTCCTCTCTCCTCTCTCCTCCCTCCTCTCTCCTCCAGCCAGGTCACTCACTTCTCTCTCCTCTCTCCTCTCTCCTCGTCCAGGTCACTCACTTCTCCCTTCTCCCGCCTCTCTCCTCCTCCAGGTCACTCACTTCTCCTCCCTCCTCTCTCCTCTCTCCTCCAGCCAGGTCACTCACTTCTCTCTCCTCGTCCAGGTCACTCACTTCTCCCTCCTCTCTCCTCTCTCCTCCTCCAGGTCACTCACTTCTCCCTCCTCTCTCCTCTCTCCTCCTCCAGGTCACTCACTTCTCCCTCCTCTCCTCTCTCCTCCTCCAGGTCACTCACTTCTCCCTCCTCTCTCCTCTCTCCTCCTCCAGGTCACTCACTTCTCCCTCCTCTCTCCTCTCTCCTCCTCCAGGTCACTCACTTCTCCCTCCCTCCTCTCTCCTCCTCCAGGTCACTCACTTCTCCCTCCTCTCCTCTCTCCTCCTCCAGGTCACTCACTTCTCCCTCCTCTCCTCTCTCCTCCTCCAGGTCACTCACTTCTCCCTCCTCTCTCCTCCCTCCTCTCTCCTCTCTCCTCCTCCAGGTCACTCACTTCTCCCTCCTCTCTCCTCTCTCCTCCTCCAGGTCACTCACTTCTCTCTCCTCCCTCCTCTCTCCTCTCTCCTCTCTCCTCGTCCAGGTCACTCACTTCTCCCTCCTCTCCTCTCTCCTCCTCCAGGTCACTCACTTCTGCCTGCCTCAGCTGCTGCCCCTCCTCAAACACTCCATGTCCTTCCTGCACGAGATCTTTGAGTTCTACGAGGAGATCCTGACCTGCCGCTACCCCTATGCCTGCTTCAAGACCGTGTTCGTAGATGAGGCCTACGTGCAAGTCTCCTCCTACTCCTCCATGAGCATCTTGAGGTAGGGGGGAGAAGAATGCTTGGGGCGGGTGTGTGAGAGAGAGAATTGTAAACAAACAATAGCTCTTATTGTTGGCTGCGGGGAGTTTATCCTTTTGCTGGCTTTGTTGTACACAGGTGTAAGTTGCTTTGGATAAAAAGCCAGCTAGATTACTAAATGTCAATTTAGAGAAAGCATTTGTTTGTCTTTTAATCTGTGGAATGCCCTCCCTGACTACCTCAGAGCACCACAGACCACTGCTTCCTTTAAAAGAGGACTTAAAACATACCTCTTCACGAAAGCCTTCCCTTAGTTTTATCCTTTTTATACATGCCTTGTGTGTTTTGTCCCTTTTTTTATGCCTTTTTTCTTTCTTTTTTTCCTATGTTTTTAAAGTCTATGTTTTTACCCTGAGGCACTCTGAGATTTGGTTTCCAAATGTAGAGTGCCCTATAAATCGAATGTATTATTATTATTATTATTATTATTATTATTATTATTATTATTATTATTATTATTATTATTATTATTATTATTATTATTATTATTATTATTATTATTATTATTAATCTCTAAAGCCCTAGCTCTATTTTCTGGAAATCCGCCTAAAAATACATACCTAAGTAAATGGAAGATTGCTCCACTTCTACAAGGTCCATTTGCATGTTCTTGGTATCTAGGGACATCTATGGATCTCAGGGAATGTATTCCCAGTGTCAGAATTATTGTGTCTGTTACTAGGAGTAAATTCTAATGAACCAAAGGAGAATATACATTTTCTTATTTTATTTTTTCATCTTTGACACCATGCTAAAATGTACCAGACATGAGGAATTGCCACTGAGCTCATTCAGAACCTTCTTGAGATCACGTGTACAAAAGATCTAAGCAAATGAATAAAGGGAAGATGATTAAACCGAAGGTTTTGTAGATACAGTACTGAATTGAACTGAAAGAAATCCTGAAAAAGAAGTCAGATGATTGACGGGGGCTGGCGTGAGCTGGGAAGTGTCGTTTTTTTTTAATTCGAAAACCCATCGAAAGCCATGGGTCTCTTCTCTCAATAGACTACACTGTACGTCTGGTTTGTCTGGATCTTACGCCTCACCTTCTAGAAGATACTTCCATGTTATTAATAGGGATGGGTACCGAATTTGGTACTTTTAAAGGTACTTACCGAAACACGTCGGTACTACCGAGTATCGATTCACGTGAGATACCAAAAAAAAACGGTATCGATTCACAGTGTACCGTATCGGTTCAAATGTGAAAGGTACCCATCCCTAGTTATTAACTTTCTTCAGGTTTACATACGTTGAGGTAGGATTAACAATGAATTAACCCCATCTCTCTCTCTGTCTCTCCATCTCTCTTTCTCTCTCTCTGTCTCTCCATCTCTCTTTCTCTCTCTCTGTCTCTCCATCTCTCTTTCTCTCTCTGTCTCTCCATCTCTCTTTCTCTATCTCTCTCTCCATCTCTCTCTCTCTCTGTCTCTCCATCTCTCTTTTCTC
The DNA here is from genome assembly GCF_963971535.1 of Notolepis coatsorum. Lineage (NCBI taxonomy): Eukaryota > Metazoa > Chordata > Actinopteri > Aulopiformes > Paralepididae > Notolepis > Notolepis coatsorum. The sequence continues at coordinate 11,060 of NW_028170451.1, forward strand.
TATCTCTCTCTCCATCTCTCTCTCTCTCTGTCTCTCCATCTCTCTTTCTCTATCTCTGTCTCTCCATCTCTCTTTCTCTCTCTCTGTCTCTCCATCTCTCTTTCTCTCTCTCTGTCTCTCCATCTCTCTTTCTCTATCTCTCTCCATCTCTCTCTCTCTCTGTCTCTCCATCTCTTTCTCTCTCTCTCTCTCCATCTCTCTCTCTCTCTGTCTCTCCATCTCTCTTTCTCTATCTCTCTCTCCATCTCTCTCTCTCTCTCTCCATCTCTTTCTCTCTATCTCTCTCTCCATCTCTCCCTCTCTGTCTCTCCATCTCTCTTTCTCTATCTCTCTCTTTCTATGTCTCTCCTTCTCCATCTCTTTCTCTCTGTCTCTGTCTCTCTCTCTCCAACTCTCTCACCATCTCTCTCTGTCTCCATCTCTCTCTGTCTCTCTCTCTCCGTCTCTCTTGCTCTCTCTATCGCTCTCTCTTTCTCTATCTCTCTCTCCATCTCTCTATCTCTCACTATCTTTTTCTCTCTCCCACCCTCCCTCTCTCTCCCTCTTCTCTCTCTGTCTCTCCATCTCTCTTTCTCTCCATCTCTCTATCTGTCTCTCTATCTCTCTCTGTCTCTCTCTGTCTCTCCTTCTACATCTCTTTCTCTCTATCTCTGTCTCTGTCTCTCAATCTCTCTCCAACTCTCTCACCATTCTCTCTCTGTCTCCATCTCTCTCTGGTCTCTCTCTCTGTCT
>NW_028170450.1:5000-48592 GCF_963971535.1 Notolepis coatsorum
TCAACGACTACCGCCCTGTAGCTCTCACCTCCATAGCCATGAAGTGCTTTGAGAAGCTAGTAAAGGGCTACATCTGCTCCTCCCTCCCCATCAACATGGACCCCCTGCAATTTGCATACCGCCCCAACAGGTCCACGGATGACGCCATAGCCCATGTGCTGCACACAGCAGCATCACACCTGGACAAGAGGCATGGGAACTATGTGAGAATGCTATTCATCGACTACAGCTCGGCATTCAATACCATAGTCCCCTCCATACTCATAGCCAAGCTCAGGGACCTGGGCTTGAACTATGACCTCTGCCAGTGGGTCTTGGACTTCCTGACTGGCAGACCCCAGGTGGTGAGAGCAGGCAACTGCACCTCCTCATCCATCACCCTCAACATAGGGGCCCCCCAGGGCTGTGTTCTGAGTCCCCTCCTCTACTCCCTGTACACACACGACTGTGTGGCTCAGCGGAGTAGCAATACAATCATCAAATTTGCTGACGACACAGTGGTGGTGGGCCTGATCTCTGCCAACGACGAGAGGGCCTACCTGGAAGAGGTCAAGGTCCTGGCGGGATGGTGCCAGGAAAACAGCCTCTCCCTGAACGTCAGCAAAACAAAGGAGATGATTGTGGACTTCAGGAGGTCGGGGGTCAAGGACTACAGCCCCCTCAGCATCGACGGGGCACCGGTTGAGAGAGTCAACAGCTTTAAGTACCTCGGAGCCTACATATCCGAGGACTTGACATGGACCACACACATTGACAGTGTTGTGAAGAAGGCACGACAACGCCTCTACTTCCTCAGGCGCCTAAGGAAGTTCCAAGTCAGTCAGAAGATCCTTAAGAACTTCTACTCGTGTACAATAGAGAGCATCTTGACCGGCAACATCACCTCCTGGTTTGGGAATAGCACTGCACAAGACCGAAGCAGACTACAAAGAGTGACACGTTCAGCCGAACGCACAATTGGAGGGGGGCTCCCCACCCTCCAGAACATTTACAACAAGCGTTGCAAGGGCAAGGCTAAGAGAATCATTAAAGACTCCAGTCACCCGAACAACTGCCTCTTTGAACTGCTGCGGTCAGGCAAGCGATACCGGAGTCTCAAGGCGAGCACAGAAAGACTCAGAAGAAGCTTCTATCCCCAGGCCATCAGGCTGCTAAACGAACAATGAACACTACACAACAACAACCACCAAACGCACATAGCACACACATCCACACGCACACACTCACTTTAAACAAACACACTGTAGCACCCACTCAACACACTTTATAGCACACACCCACTTTAAACAAACACACTGTAGCACCCACTCCCCACACTTTATATTTATTGATGAAGGATTGCACTACAACTCGTACACCTTACTGTAAATTGTACCTAAATTGTACCTCATCCCATTTCTGCTTTGCACTATATAGTACTGTACATTAGTACACTGCATAGTATTGTATATTATATGGTAACTCAGAACATTGTACATATGTCTATACCGAACACTGTGACCTCATTTTCTTCTTCTAAATTACATGCTATACTATGTTATTTGATACTATCTTGTCTAGCACAGTCTCTGGAGCGTAACAGTAAGAAGCATTTTGTATGAAAGTATTCTGTACTTCTGTATGACAACTATTAAAGAAACTTGAAAAAGAAACTTGATATAACCGTAGTTCTATGAATACTAGTGACGCTCAGCGTAATCTGCACACATCTCACTCCAGTGACGTGCACTGAATAAAAACTTCACAATGTACCTTTACATACCAACATCTGTCTGACCACACCCCCATCCGCTACCTACATAAGCAGGGGTGGGGCCACACACTCATATCCTTCCCAAAAATGTCACCACAAGGAAAGATCAAGGGCCGCAGTGGCGTCTAGACGCTGAGCGTCACTAGTATTCATAGAACTACGGTTATATTTACATTTACATTTACATTTAGTCATTTAGCTGACGCTTTTATCCAAAGCGACTTACAAGTTCTGTACGACAAGCCATCAGGAAGGGCACAACTCTATCAGCTGAGCAACAATGTTCATCAAAGTGTTGAGTGCTACAGTGTAGGTTAGTTTATTAGGACAAGTGCATGACAGTACGGTTAGTTAGGGTTAGATTTTTTTTTTTTTTTTTTTAATTCAGATAATGGTTGAAGAAGTGCGTCTTTAGTCGACGGCGAAAGATTGGACGTGATTCGGCTGTCCTAACTGGGGTGGGTAGTTCATTCCACCATTGTGGGGCAAGGACTGAGAATAGGCGACTTCTCTTTGATGACCCTCCCGGAGCTTGGATAGGAGTAGGTCTGAGGCGGCCAGAAGATGCAGAGCGTAGGGGTCTTGAGGGTGTGTAGTTAGAGACCATTGACCGGAGGTAGGCGGGAGCGGTTCCCTTTGCCGCACGGTATGCTAGGTCGAGGGCCTTGAAGCGGATTCGTGCAGCAATGGGGAGCCAGTGCAGGTCCCTAAGAAGTGGGGTGACATGGGCCGACTTCGGTAGGTTTGAGATCAGGCGGGCCGCTGCGTTCTGAATGAGTTGAAGAGGCTTAGTGGCAGTGGCCGGGAGGCCAGCGAGCAGTGCATTGCAGTAGTCGAGGCGGGAGATGACTGTTGATTGGACGAGGAGTTGGGTGGCTTCTTTTGTCAGGAAGGGGCGTATCCTTCTGACGTTGCTCAGGAGGAATCGGCAGGTTCTGGTCGTCGCTGCGATGTGAGCAGAGAAGTTCAACTGGTCGTCGAGGACAACACCAAGGTTCTTGGCGGTCGGGGACGCAGTCACAGCTGCATTCTCGACTGTGATTGAAAGGTCGGTTAGGGGGGAGGATTTGGCCGGCAGGTGGAGCAATTCTGTTTTGCTTAGGTTCAGTTTGAGGTGGTTGGACGTCATCCAGGCTGAGATGTCGGACAGACAGGCCGAGATCCGCACAGAGACGTGGATATCTGAGGGAGGGAAGGAGAGGAAGAGTTGAGTATCGTCGGCATAACAATGGTAGGAGAAGCCATGAGACGTGATAATGTTACCCAGTGATTTAGTGTAGAGGGAGAAGAGAAGGGGTCCTAAAACCGAGCCCTGGGGGACACCCGTCCGCAGGGGGCGGGTGGCCGACAGGGTCCCTCTCCATGACACTTGGTAGGAGCGGTCATTGAGGTATGATGACAGCCATGTCAGCGCAGAGCCAGCCACTCCCATTCCTGCGAGGGCCGCAAGGAGGATCTGGTGGTTGACTGTGTCGAAGGCTGCAGATAGATCTAGGAGAATCAGGACAGAGGAGAGGCCTTTCGCTTTTGCTAAGTGAAGTGCCTCTGTGACCGCAATGAGGGCTGTCTCTGTGGAGTGACCAGTCCTGAAGCCTGACTGATTAGGGTCTAGGAGGTCATTCTGTAAGAGATAAGTAGTAAGTTGGTTGGATACAGCACGTTCAAGTGTTTTAGAAAGGAAGGAGAGAAGAGAGACAGGACGGTAGTTGCCTATGACGGTAGGGTTCAGGGTTGGTTTTTTTATGAGCTGCGTGACTCTGGCTTGTTTTAGGGAGGTGGGGACCACCCCCGAGTTGAGTGAGGAGTTGATGGTTGCAGTTAGGAATGGGAGGATGTCTGGTGCTATGGTCTGGAGGAGTGGGGAGGGTAGCTGGTCCAGCTGGCAAGTAGTCGGACGGTTTGACGTTACCAGTGTCAGGGTCTCTGCTTCTGTAATGGGAGAGAAAGATGACAGAGTGAAGGATGAGGTTCTCGATTCAGCATTTGGAATGGGTGGGGGTTGGGAGAAGGAGCTGCGGATGTTCTCCACTTTTTCCTCAAAGAAGATCGCAAAGATGAGGGAGGGGGGGGTGGGGGGGGAGTGAGGAGGGAGGACATGGTAGCATGCAGTTTGCGAAGATTCTTGGCAGAGGCCTCGATCCTATGGTGGAAGAAAGAAGCTTTGGCATTAGTGATGGTTTTGGAGAATGTTAACAAGAGGTTGTGATATGTGTCGATGTCAGCAGTGAGGCGTGACTTTCTATACTTCCTTTCAGCTGCTCTCAGGACCTGTCTTTGTTCTCTCACTGGATCTGTCAGCCATGGACTGGGTGGGGAACGGCGGGCAGGTTTCTCAACGAGGGGACAGAGCTTGTCGAAGGAGGTTGCAAGGGCTGAAAGGAGGGTGGAGGTTGCCATCTCTGTGGAGAGAGCAGAGAAGGTGTCACTCAAAGGTAGAGCGGATAGTATGTCAGAGGAGAGGGTGGAGGGGGATAGGGAGGGCAGGTTGCGTCTGAGTGAGACTGTTTGAGTTGGGGTGAAGACCTTTCGGTTAAGCATGAGAGTTAGTGAGAAGGATATGAAGGAATGGTCAGATACATGTAGGGGAGTTACCGTGGTGTTAATGATGCTGGAGTTACGGGAAAATATGAGATCCAAGGAGTTGCCTGCTTTGTGGGTGGGAGGCATGGCAGTGGGAGTCAGGTCAAACGATTGTAGGAGGGAGACTACTATGACTGACTGAGATGAGTCAGGCAGGTTGAAGTCGCCCAGTAGAAGGAGAGGGGTACCATCTTCCGGTAAGGAGCTAAGAAGCATGTCCAGCTCATCTGTGAAGTGATCGAGTGTACCTGGAGGGCGGTAGAGTGTAACAATGGTGAGATTGAAAGGATTAGAGACAGATACTGCATGATATTCGAGAGAGGAGAGTGACAGTTCTGGGAGTGGTGTTACGTTTGTAGCCCATGAAGGAGATGTCATGAGGGCAGTGCCTCCACCCCGTCTGGAAGGTCGAGGTGTGTGAGTGAAGTTATAGTTTGTAGATAATGCTGCAGGTGTTGATGAGTTATTGGGGGTTATCCAGGTCTCAGTTAGAGCCAGGAGCTGCAGATTTAGACTATGGGCGTAGGCAGTAATGAAGTCAGCTTTCTTGACTGCTGATTGACAATTCCATAAGCCTCCCCGTACTGTGACAGGTGTATTAGTGGCTGTAGGAGGGTAGGAGAGATTAGCCGGGTTGCTAGCAAACTGGCGTGGATGGGTAGAGTCAGTTCTGGAGGAGCAGATTGTGGATATAGGTATGAGACACATTGTGGTGTCAAGAGTGGCAGGGAGAAAGTTGTAGAGAGGAGGCGAGGTAGTAGAGAAATAGCAGTGTGGGAGGGAAATATAGGATTATGGTGTACTTAGCACTGGGTGGATCGGTGGATCCCTCTGCGGAGAACTCCAGGAAAACTCCTCCTCTTTGTCCCTCTTCGTTTCTCGACGCTTCGCTGACGCTACACCAGCAAGCCTTTAAATCACTATCACTAATTAGTGCTGTCTTAACACCTGGCCCTTAATGGGGGCACTTAACAAAACAAAATGGCCGTTTTAAACACGCCCCTTTAATCAAGTCAGCTGGTTCCTCACTTTTAAGATTCACTAATAAACTTAAAATGGCTTACCCTAGTTTTCAGTATAAAGCAGTGTTTCTCAGTGAGTGTGTCCTGTCCTTCCTTAACAGAGCCCAGTACAGAGTGACTTCAACACAGTGTGGACCTCTGCTTTTAAACAGGGCAGGCTCTTAATGGCTCACTCAGCAAATCAGATGCTACTAGTAAACAGGAAACAGTCCCTTAATGGGGGCACTTAACTAAACAAAATGGCCGTTTTAAACACGCCCCTTTAATCAAGTCAGCTGGTTCCTCACTTTTAAGATTCACTAATAAACTTAAAATGGCTTACCCTAGTTTTCAGTATAAAGCAGTGTTTCTCAGTGAGTGTGTCCTGTCCTTCCTTAACAGAGCCCAGTACAGAGTGACTTCAACACAGTGTGGACCTCTGCTTTTAAACAGGGCAGGCTCTTAATGGCTCACTCAGCAAATCAGATGCTACTAGTAAACAGGAAACAGTCCCTTAATGGGGGCACTTAACTAAACAAAATGGCCGTTTTAAACACGCCCCTTTAATCAAGTCAGCTGGTTCCTCACTTTTAAGATTCACTAATAAACTTAAAATGGCTTACCCTAGTTTTCAGTATAAAGCAGTGTTTCTCAGTGAGTGTGTCCTGTCCTTCCTTAACAGAGCCCAGTACAGAGTGACTTCAACACAGTGTGGACCTCTGCTTTTAAACAGGGCAGGCTCTTAATGGCTCACTCAGCAAATCAGATGCTACTAGTAAACAGGAAACAGTCCCTTAATGGGGGCACTTAACTAAACAAAATGGCCGTTTTAAACACGCCCCTTTAATCAAGTCAGCTGGTTCCTCACTTTTAAGATTCACTAATAAACTTAAAATGGCTTACCCTAGTTTTCAGTATAAAGCAGTGTTTCTCAGTGAGTGTGTCCTGTCCTTCCTTAACAGAGCCCAGTACAGAGTGACTTCAACACAGTGTGGACCTCTGCTTTTAAACAGGGCAGGCTCTTAATGGCTCACTCAGCAAATCAGATGCTACTAGTAAACAGGAAACAGTCCCTTAATGGGGGCACTTAACTAAACAAAATGGCCGTTTTAAACACGCCCCTTTAATCAAGTCAGCTGGTTCCTCACTTTTAAGATTCACTAATAAACTTAAAATGGCTTACCCTAGTTTTCAGTATAAAGCAGTGTTTCTCAGTGAGTGTGTCCTGTCCTTCCTTAACAGAGCCCAGTACAGAGTGACTTCAACACAGTGTGGACCTCTGCTTTTAAACAGGGCAGGCTCTTAATGGCTCACTCAGCAAATCAGATGCTACTAGTAAACAGGAAACAGTCCCTTAATGGGGGCACTTAACTAAACAAAATGGCCGTTTTAAACACGCCCCTTTAATCAAGTCAGCTGGTTCCTCACTTTTAAGATTCACTAATAAACTTAAAATGGCTTACCCTAGTTTTCAGTATAAAGCAGTGTTTCTCAGTGAGTGTGTCCTGTCCTTCCTTAACAGAGCCCAGTACAGAGTGACTTCAACACAGTGTGGACCTCTGCTTTTAAACAGGGCAGGCTCTTAATGGCTCACTCAGCAAATCAGATGCTACTAGTAAACAGGAAACAGTCCCTTAATGGGGGCACTTAACTAAACAAAATGGCCGTTTTAAACACGCCCCTTTAATCAAGTCAGCTGGTTCCTCACTTTTAAGATTCACTAATAAACTTAAAATGGCTTACCCTAGTTATTCATAACCTATCGTTTTATATCATACTAGCTTCCGCTCAGCGTCATCTGCACAACGGGAGCTGAGCGGGAGCTTGAAGCTCGACAAATGTACCCCGCTGAGGCCCCCCACAACCATCAGACCGGAGAGGACCGAGCCCCCCGATCCTCCCTAATGGAGGATACCCTCCCTATTGGAGGACGGGAGGGAGACGGATCCGACCGTGCGAAGAGGAACTCGAGCAAATCAACGCACAGGGTGAGCAGACCGTGGCTTGACCCCACGACTACGCACACGCACAACCCGCATGCCACCAGGGAACGAACGGAAGGAACAAACCTTGTTACCGCCCCCAAAATCACGGGGTCAAGAGCAAACCCAACCCCGTGGCAAGGCCGTAGCAGCGGAGCGCGAAGGAAGACCCAGACCCAGAAGGGACTGGAGCCCCCTGGAAAAAGGGGGCCCGGAGAGGACAACGACGCCACAGCATCAAGACCTCACCAGGCGGTCACTAGTGACACCGCCCCCCACATCGCCAGCGTATTCGGACAGGGCCCATCCAAGAGCGGGCCCTTCCCCCCACTAGCACGCCGCCTGGCACACTGACCCTGGCATACTCAGGCAGTCAGCACGGCTGTAACTCGAAGCACTCAAGAGGCTACACTACAGCGGGAGCAGGCAGCGCACCGGGGAGACGACCTCCAGAAGAGGTCGATCCCTCAATCCAGGCAGCAGGCACTTGACCCGAGCCTGGAGCACTGCGGACGAGACAGGCGCCAAAGGGGTCAACTGAAAACAGCACCCCGGCGGAAGGGGCGTATGCTGGCATTGTTGCGCACCATGACAAAGCCTCCACCAAAAAACCCAGACTCTCCAGAGGGGCCGAGGCAGAGAAGGCTGACACGATTGGCAGACGTCATGAACGTGCAGGGGCACACTCACCCGGGTAACCCGGGAGTTGACTCCGCTCCAACACACCAGGGAATCAACCACCCCCTTCATGCGGTGGTTGTTCCTATAACCCCTAAGGAAAAAACTCCAAAACACACCTGCGGGTATACACTGGCTATACCGCAGTACAAGTGTTTCAGTTTACAAAAAGGGGTTATCCCAGGCCTACGGGTCGACGAAAACGACTTCGGACCGGGCCCGGCGGACCGGGACGTACACAGGGATGCCAGAGGAGTACTATAAAAAACCACCTCAACAGCCCCCTGTCAGCCATGCGTAAGCAGGAGAAGAGAGGGGCGAAAGGAAAAGGTGAACCAGGCCCTCATGACAGCACAGGGTACAACATGTACCCAATCCAAACAGGGTCTCCATAACGCCCAACCCTGTGACACCCGGGCCGACCCGGCATTTTTCCCCCTGAAAAAAGCACAAGTCCTTCAAGGTACCAGAACAGAAGATCTGCGTCCCCGGCGGACAACGGGTTAACTGACCTGGACCAGCATGACCAGACTCAGTCCCGTGCCCTAATCACGCCGACATCCCCACTCCAGGAGAGGGGGTAGGTACGCGTGTCGATCTAAACATTATAGAGGGCGCCACCCAGACGGTCCCATTTGTACCGCGCTCAGTGGCCCACCCCAAGGGCGTGAGACCCCTCTACCTATGTTTTGATCTATTCCGTTAACATCCCCCAGATATGAACGAGAATTCGTCGAGACAAACCTAGTAAACTAGCGCTCGGAAGAGACAAACTCCATCCCAGTTGCCCTATAAAAACGCTGTTTTAATAACGAGCAACCAAGGCGCACCAGCCTCATGCGTGATTCCTATCAGAAACACCCAGAGGCAGCACTATGTACGCGTCGAGACCCAAAACACATCAATGGATAGTCTAACAAGACACCAGATACCGTTCCTCCAAGCCGCCTGGGGAACGACAAGAAGCCGCCTTTTTAATTTAACATTTTCCAAAAAAAGAAAAAATAATACGGACATGGGTCCCACGCGACGCGGCTGAGGGAAACACCACCCTGTCAACCACACTTCATAAGAGGGGATGGTGAGCGACGTACCCCTATGACGGGGGGAAACCCATGACTCAACAGACCTATAAGGCGAGGAGTCAGGGAAACCCTAAACAATACCCCGTCCACCTACTCCAAAAAGGAGAGGACGGGGTACCCCCAGAGAGACTTCCCACGCGAGCTGTATAGATTGAAAAGAAATATTGCAACATTGAGCTATGTAACACTTGGGTTAGGACTCTCCGAGGAGGAGGCTCTGAACCAATACACACTCAATAATCGAATTGAATCGAATACACATACAATAGAGCAGAACTCCTTTTTGAAATTCTACTCACCTTGGCAATCTGAGGAGGAGGCTCTGAAACTCTGAGGAGGCTCCCTCACTGGGAAGGAGGGTCCGAACTCACAGAAGGCACTTCTCCCTGAGGAGGAGCTTCGTGAGGAGGAGCTCTGACAACTCCCTGAAACAGATCCATAACATAGAACCTGAACAACTCACGGAAGTCTTACCAATAGAAACGCGCTCAGTGACGTACTCTATGGCGGGGGAATTTCCGCACTGCACACGCCCAATTTTTCAGGGCGTGGGACCAGGATCAACGACACACACAACCCTTCATCACAACAAAAAATGGCAAAAGTACACTCTTACTACAGAGGAACGCCGTTTTTCATAACAAGAGAGACATAAGTCCTTGATTACGTATTGGCCACAGGTCTTGCTAAGCACACATGATAAGTGACCAAACAACCTTTTCCCTAGGAAAATAATAGTTTCTCAAGCGGAAGCACAACCCCAGCAGCTTAAGCTGAGGGTTACATCGTATCCCCACAAACACAGTGACACAATATATTGTAAACAAACATCTCTGAGAGGAGGGGGGGGAAGCCCCAGGGAAACCGGGGGGGGTCACCCCTCCTACCTTACCCTTGATACGACCAGGTTGAACAGGTACCCCTGTTAATATGTGAACATGCTGTTCATTGTCATCACAGGCTGAGAAAAGGATTCATTCCTCAATCACATGTCACTAAGCATAGCTTCACAGGTTAATTAACCCACTTAGTTGTGAGTTCACCAACGTTACAAACGTTACATGAACACACATGTTCTCATCACAACTAACCAGTTAATTTTTACACATGTAAAAAACAACGCCGATTTTCTATGGAGAGAGAAGCTATACCAGTGACAAGACAATTCACACACAACACGCGTTGTATCCTCAATGTATTGCAGCAACACACGTTTTGGAAACATCGTTATTACAAAACATTTAGAAGGGAAGGAAAGAAGAAGTGTTTAAAGTCCGGTCAGGACTCCTACCTCCACCCTGAGCGCAGGCAGAGAGGACTGCAACACTGGTTAACGGGACACTGAGTCGTACCCGGCATCTCCTGCGTTGGTGACGAGGGTAATGTCCGCTACGCCACCCAGCCGCCTTTCTCCATGTTGACGAAGTCCTCGCTGGCATGGCACCCGGGTGTAGGGTCGACTAACATCCTCTGTCAAGATGACGTCGTAGTCAGAGTGTTTAAGGCATGTTATAGTCACAGTAGCGTTCAACAGTGTAGCATTAAGCTAACAGCCACCCGACTGATAGCAACAAGCTAACGTTTCCTAGCCTAGTGAACACAACGAACTAGCGCCGCAGCTAACAGCTGACTGGCCAACAACAGTAGGCCACAAACTAGCACGCCAGCTAAGCAGCTATCACCTGAACTGTACACAACGACATAACAAGCCACACTTCAGACAGGCCGCCGCCTGAGTCCCTCCTCATCCTAAGAGAGAAGAGAAAAAGAAATGTCAACACAGTTTTCAACGGTGATTTACCAGACATGCAGCGGAGTCGGCTCAATTCCCATACGGGCTGCAGCCGACTTGAGCATGGAACTACAGATAAAGAAGATCCATGCCCACATTTCCTCGTGCTTTAGGGTGTACTTCCACATTCATGTGAAAGATGGGGCCTGCACGGGACAGAGAAGCATCCGCTTGTCCAGAGAATCCCGGGTTCAACCAGGTCTCGGTCGCGGCCCACTAGTTTGACCATCATGGGCGTCAGACCAAGATCCTCCATCCGCCGCCTAAGAAGCCGACCAGAGGACCCCAATCTGGGGCCGGCCTTCGTAAAATTGTCAGCTAACCCCCATAGCACTAGCAGACAACTAGTGCTCGCAAGCAAAACATTACTCACCCAGCTCGGAAGCAACCAGTTTCTCACAACAGCCGGTGCCTCCCACAGTCCAGCTGTATGACCGGAGGTTCAATACCTATCCAGCCGCAGCAAGGAGGACTGCAGGTGGGGAGTATATCAGCGACGCGAGCCCCTAATACGAAAAAGCCGGTGGAGGTCAGAATGATCATCATCTTCCAGACACTCCAGTGACGAAGACATTATCGCCGTATTGTCTCGAAATAGTGAGAGAGAAAATAATGATATAACGTCAACGTATCTCCTTGTTCTTCCTTTCTTCAGATAAATACTTTCTTTCCAATTTCAAGTGATTGGTATACAGGCACTCTATTGGGGTGAAATTTGAGAAGGAGATGAGTGTGTGGCCCCACCCCTGCTTATGTAGGTAGCGGATGGGGGTGTGGTCAGACGGATGTTGGTATGTAAAGGTACATTGTGAAGTTTTTATTCAGTGCACGTCACTGGAGTGAGATGTGTGCAGATGACGCTGAGCGGAAGCTAGTATGATATAGAACTGTAGGTTACTGAGTGTTGGAAGCGCAACTATGAACAGTATCACGTGAGAGGTTCTTTTTATCATCTGGGCATATAGACCTGTTATATTTCACATAGCTCTGCTCAGCGTCATAGTGGCAATACTCTTCACGTCAGTACTTGCACTGAATAAACGTTCACAATGTACCTTTATATACCATCATCTCTCTGGCCACTAGGGATGACCCCCGGACCCCGGTTCTAAACGGGAACCGGTACTATATTAGAAAAGACCGGAGTATTTATAAGCTCCGACGTCATCGGTACTGCTATCGATACTCTAGAGAAATTATTATTATTATTATTATTATTATTTAAAAGTTGCGAACGATCTCTCCTCTCTCTGTCTCTGCACGAGAAGCGAGCCGCAGCGAGCCATTATTACACACACTCCTCGCGAGTCGCGATAGTCCTACACATACGGGTACTTCTTAACTGCTGTCTCCGTGCTGACACAGACAGCTCTGCCTCTGCATGCACTCGTGAGTCGTGATGGCGGATAGAGCGAAGCGTTCGAAAGTATGGATATACTTTACAAGAGTCAATGCCGACAACGCACGTTGCCACAAGTGCAACAAAACATTTGCCAGTAAGGGTGGCAATACGAGCAATTTATCAAAACATTTGTTGGCAAAACATGATATTAGTGTACAGAAGTTGTCAAAGGCCTGCACCCGTTCTCTACAGTGGAGTCCAATGACTTTAGGTAACAACAACTAATCATTCAGTGTATATTGTTTTTTTTTGTATACATAGTTGTCTAACTTGTCTGTTGTTGTTGTTGTTGTTGTTGTTGTTATAAGTTATTATTGAAGCAGCTATTCCCACCACTCCACACAAATTTACAATAATTCAATCATTTCTAATCTTTACTGTAGGGAGATGACCAATGCTCTCAACTGCAAATATACCCCTCCCTGCAGGAATGTCCTCAGTAACACACTGATTCCTGCCTGGTATAATGTTGAAAAGGCCAATGTTATCACAGAGCTTAAAGATGTGCCAAAGTTAGCCTTTACATCGGAGGGGTGGACCAGCTTAACTCAGGACCACTACTACTAAATAAAAAAGAAAGTCCCAAAATAGTTAATGTATCTGACTGCTTGTATTAATTGATAAAAAAGTAGCCATGTGCAGTAATATAGTTATATAAAAGAATAATAAAGCAATGTCGATTCTGTTCTTAATAAATTTTTTGCTAAATCAAAAAGAACCGATAAGAGTATCGATAAAGTACCGAACCGTTAAGCAGTATCGATAAGAGTAGTAGTATCGATAAAATCCTAACGATACCCATCCCTACTGGCCACACCCCCATCCGCTACCTACATAAGCAGGGGTGTGGCCATACCATCATCTCCTTCTTCAATTTTCACCACAAAGAAATGCCTGTATACCAGCACTTGAGCTAGGTTGTTTAGTATGAAGAAAGGAGAACAGAAGGAGATACGTTGACGTTATATCTTTGTTTTCTCTCTCACTATTTTCGAGAAAATACGGCGATAATGTCTTCGTCACTGGGGTGTCTGGAAGATGATGATCATTCTGACCTCCACCGGCTTTTTCGTATTAGGGGCTCGCGTCGCTGGTCTAATCCCCACCTGCAGTCTTCCAAAGCTGCGGCTGGATAGGTATTGAACCACCGGTTTTACGGCTGGACTGTGCAGGAGGCGTCGGCTGGTTGTGATAAACTGGCTGCCTCTGGGGTGGGTGATGTTTTGCTATGCGAGCGCCGGTTGTATTGCTAATGCTATGGGGGTTAGTGCACAATTTTACGAAGGCCGGCCCCAGACTGGGGTCCTTTGTTCGGCCTCTTAGGCAACGGACGGAGGGTCCTGGTTTGAAGCTCATGATAATCAAGCTAGTGGGCCGCGACCGAGATCTGGTTTAAACCCGGGGTCTAATAAACTAACCTACACTGTAACACGCAACACTTGATGAACATTGTTACTCAGCTGATAGAGTTGTACCCTTCTTGCTGTCTTGTCGTACAGAACTTGTAAGTCGCTTTGGATAAAAGCGTCAGCTAAATGACTAAATGTAAATGTAAATGTCTCTGGACGAGCGGATTCTTCTCTGTCCCGTGTAGGCCCCATCTTTCAAATGAATGAAAGATTAAACCCTAAACACGAGGAAAAGTGGGTCTGGATCTTCGTTATCGGAAGTTCCATGCTCAAGTCGGCTGCAGCCCATAAAGGGATTGTGCCGACTCCGCTGTATCACCGTTTGAAAACTGTGTTGACATTTATTTTTCTCTTCTCTCTTAGGATGAGGAGGGACTCTGAAGTGTGGCTTATTATTTTCTTGTGTACAGTTCAGGTGATAGCTGCTTAGCTTGCGTGCTAGTTGTGTGGCCTAACTGTTAGCCAGTTAGCTGTTAGCCGCGGCGCTAGCTCGTTGCGTTCACTCGGCTAGGAACGTTAGCTTGTTGCTATCAGTCGGGAGTTAGTTGTTAGCTTAATGCTACACTGTTGAACGTTACTGTGAGAATAACAAGCCTTAACACTCTGACTACGACGTCATCTTTGACAGAGGATGTTAGTCGACCCTACACCGGGTGCCCTGCCGCCTATAACTTTAACTATAACTCCGCAACTGTAAGTTACTTCCGGGGTAGGCCTGATTGGCCCCGACAGGCACGTGACGCGCAACTTTCTCTGCCGCGCGGCACGCTCCGCGGAGCGGAGCGGCAGAGCTTGCGGAATTATGTCACCGCCCTAATCCGCCATGATTTTCATTCGGCGCTTCAGCTCACCTGGCAGAGCAGCGGTCCTGCGGTCCTGCGGTCCGTTCTTGACGAGTTCGAATCCCATCAAATTTTTTTTTTTTAACATGATTTTTTTTTTAACGTGTATTCTTTCGCCGGTTATGGTTAGGCATGGTTAAGGTTAAGGTTAAGGTTAGGCATTGTTTCGGAGTTGGTTAAGGTTAGAACGGTTAAGTTTAGGCGCTGTTAAGGAGCTGGTTAAGGTTAGAGTTTGTCTTAGAGAATGGCAATATTCTTTCTATGGTTAAGGTTAGGCATGGTTAAGGTTAAGGTTAAGGTTAGGCATTGTTTCGGAGTTGGTTAAGGTTAGAACGGTTAAGTTTAGGCGCTGTTAAGGAGCTGGTTAAGGTTAGAGTTTGTGTTAGAGAATGGCAATAGACAGCCTATTTCCGCGCGACAGCTCTCAGCAGCCTCGTTGCGCGTCCTGAGTTTGCCGCGTCACGTGCCTGTCGGGGCCAATCAGGCCTACCCCGGAAGTAACTTACAGTTGCGGAACGGGTACAGGCTGCCCTGCCAGCGAGGACTTCGTCAACATGGAGAACGTAGCGGCTGGGTGGCGCGGCGGGCATTGCCCTTGTCACCAACGCAGGAGACGCCGGGTTCGACTTCGGCTGTCCCTGTTAACCAGTGTTTGCAGTCCTCTCAGCCTGCGCTCAGGGTGTAGGTAGGAGTCATGCTGGACTTAACACTTCTTCTTTCCTTCCCTTCTAAATGTTTTGTAATAACGATGTTTTCCAAAACGTATGTTGCTGCAATACATTGAGGATACGACGCGTGTTGTGTGTGAATTGTCTTGTCACTGGTATAGGTTCTCTCTACCTAGAAAATCGACGTTGTTTTTTACGTGAGTAAAAATGAACTGGTTTAGTTGTGATGAGAACATGTGTGTTCATGTAACGTTAGTAACGTGGTTGAGCTCACAACTAAGTGGGTTGTTTACCCTGCAAAGTTATGCTTAGTGACATGTGATCGAGGAGTAAGTCCTTCTCTCAGCCTGTGATGAAAATAAACAGGTAGCGTGTTCACATATTAACAGGGCAGTACCTGTTCAACCTGGTCGTATCAAGGGTAAGGTGGGAAGGGGTGACCCCCCCGGTTTCCCTGGGGCTTCCCCCCTCCTCTCAAACATGTTTTGTTTACAATATATTGTGTCACTATGTTTGTGGGGATACGGTGTAACCCTCAGCTTAAGCTGCTGGGGTTGTGCTCCTGCTTGAAAAAAATATTTTTTCCTATGGAAAATATTGTTTTGGTCGCTATCATGTGTGCTTAGCAAGGCCTGTGGCCAATACATAATCGAGGACTTATGTCTTCTCTCGTTATGAAAAACGGCGTTCCTCTTACGGTAGTGAGAGTGTACTTTGCCTTTTTTATTGTGATGAAGGGTAGTGTGTGTCGTTAAGATCTACAACTGGTTTAGGTGTTGGTCCACAGAAGCACATGTGTAAGTCTGATACCGGGGCTCTTAAAGGGGCCCTCTCTGGTCTGTGTTTTTTCTTTGTAAAAATCAGATGGCTGTTTTCTCTGGGTCTGTGTTTTTTTCGTTGTAAAAATCAGATAGCAGGTTTCGCACGTGAGTCTATGTGAAGCTGTTAAACGCTTCATGTAGCATGCTATGACTGGTGTCATGGCTCTACTTTGTCATTACATCGTATCAGGGGTGAGGGGTCGTAAAGGGGTGAACTGGTAAACCTTCCTCCCCTTTTCTGATTGGTCACGGGTTAAAACCCCCTGTCCTTCGGGCTTCCTGTCACGTTGCTGGATCAGCACGTTACAGGGTGGGGGGGGAGGAGTTTCCTGGTCCCACGGCATGAAAGATTGGGCGTGTGGACCGCGGAAATTCCCCCGCCATAGAGTACGTCACTGGGCGCCTCCCGGCCACTCTCACTAAGCCTCTTCAACTCATTCAGAACGCAGCGGCCCGCCTGATCTCAAACCTACCGAAGTCGGCCCATGTCACCCCACTTCTTAGGGACCTGCACTGGCTCCCCATTGCTGCACGAATCCGCTTCAAGGCCCTCGACCTAGCATACCGTGCGGCAAAGGGAACTGCTCCCGCCTACCTCCGGTCAATGGTCTCTAACTACACACCCTCAAGACCCCTACGCTCTGCATCTTCTGGCCGCCTCAGACCTACTCCTATCCAAGCTCCGGGAGGGTCATCAAAGAGAAGTCGCCTATTCTCAGTCCTTGCCCCACAATGGTGGAATGAACTACCCACCCCAGTTAGGACAGCCGAAACACGTCCAATCTTTCGCCGTCGACTAAAGACGCACTTCTTCAACCATTATCTGAATTAAAAAAGAAAAGAAAAAAAAATTATCTAACCCTAACTAACCATACTGTCATGCACTTAATAAACTAACCTACACTGTAGCACTCAACACTTTGATGAACATTGTTACTCAGCTGATAGAGTTGTGCCCTTCCTGATGGCTTGTCGTACAGAACTTGTAAGTCGCTTTGGATAAAAGCGTCAGCTAAATGACTAAATGTAAATGTAAATGTAAAATGTAAGACTTCCGTGGGTTATTCAGGTTCCATGTTATGGACCTCTGTTACAGGGAGTTTCAGAGCCTCCTCCTCAGGGAGTTCAGAGCCTCCTCCTCAGGGAGTTTCAGAGCCTCCTGTGAGTTCAGACCCTCCCTCCCAGTGAGGGAGCCTCCTCAGAGTTTCAGAGTTTCCTCCTCAGATTGTCAAGGTGAGTAGAACTTAAAAATAAGTTCTGCTCTGTTGTATGTGGTTGCAATGTGTCTTTTCAATCTATTGCTCACGTGGGAATTCTCTTTGGGGGTTCTCCGTCCTCTCCTTTTTGGAGAGGTGGACGGGGTATTGTTTAGGGTTTCCCTGACTCCACGCCTTAAAGGTCTGTTGAGTCAAGGGTACGTCGCTCTCCGTCCCCTCTTATGGAGCATGGTTGACGGGGTGGTGTTTCCCTCAGCCGCGTCGTATGGGACCCATGTCCGTATAATTTTTTCTTTTTTCTGTCAAAAATGTTAAATAAAAAAAAACTGCTTCTTGTCGTTCTCCCAGGCGGCTTGGAGGAACGGTATCTGGTGTATTGTTAGACTATCCATTGATGTGTTTTGGGTCTCGACATGTACATAGTGCTGGCCCTGGGTGTTTCTGATAGGAATCACGCATGAGGCTTGCGCGCCTTGGTTGCCCATCATTAAAACTGCGTTTTTATGGGGCAACTGGGATGGAGTTTGTCTCTTCCGAGCGCCAGTTTACTAGGTTTGTCTCGACGAATTCTCGTTCATATCTGGGGGATGTTAACGGAATAGATCAAAGCATAGGTAGAGGGGTCTCACGCCCTTGGGGTGAGCCACTGAGCGCGGTACGAACGGGACCGTCTGGGTGGCGCCCTCTATAATGTTTTGGATCGACATGCGTACCTACCCCCCTCCTAGAGTTGGGGATGTCGGCGTGATTAGGGCACGGGACTGGTTCTGGTCACGCCGGTCCAGGTCAGTTAACCCATTGTCCGCCGGACCGCAGATCTGCTGTTCTGGTACCCTGAGGGACTTGTGCTTTTTTCGGGGAGGGAAATGCCGGGTCGGCCCGGGTGTCACAGTGTTCGTGGTTGTGTTACTACGTATTACCCCTCACTGTTGCTTGGTCCATGTTGTGTTGTACCTTGAGCTGCGCTAAGGGGGCCTGGTCCTTCTCCATTCTTTTCGCCCCTCTCTTCTCCCGATTACGCATGGCTGAGAGGGGGCTGTTGAGGTGGTTCTTATGGAACTCCTCTGGCATCCCTGTGTACGTCCCGGTCCGCCAGGCCCGGTCAAAAGTTGTTTTCGCCGACCCGTAGGCCTGGGATAACCCCTTTTTGAAAACTAAAACACTTGTACTGCGGTATAGCCAGTGTATACCCGCAGGTGTGTTTTGGAGTTTTTTCCTGAGGGGTTATAGGAACAACCACCTCATGTTTAACCAAGAGGGTGGTTGGTTCCCTGGTGTGTTGGAGCGGAGTCAACTCCCGGGTTAACTGCTTGAGTGTGCCCCTGCACGTTTCATGACGTCTGCCAATCGTGTCAGCCTTCTCTGCCTCGGCCCCTCTAGAGAGTCGGGAGAGTTTTTTTGTGGAGGCTGTGATTGGAGGGCTCTCTCTCTCTGATTTCCAGCTAAGCTATAGGACAGAGTGGTGTGTGCTCACACATATGTAAATGTGCTCTCTCCTTCTTGCGAAAGAGATTCTTAATGTCAATGAGACATATCTGGTTAAATAAAGGTTAAATTATATAAACAAATATATACTGACTGAGCTGTCCTAGGGAACAGGAAGAACATTATGTGAATTCTTAGAATGTCATGTGCCTCTCAGTCCAACCTCTCGCTCTCGCTCTCGCTCTCGCTCTCTCTCGCTCTCTCTCGCTCTCTCTCTCTCTCTCTCTCTCTCTCTCTCTCTCTCTCTCTCTCTCTCTCTCTCTCTCTCTCTCTCTCTCCCCCCTCTGTCCTTGTCTGGCCTCTTGTTGTTGATGGATGGGTCAATTTGGCCAGACCCCAGTAGATCATAACAAGCACGTCTATGTGATCTGACATGTCAAGTCATTATGAGATCCCCAGTGTCCTGGTGACCTGCACACACACACACACACACACACACGCACACACACACGCGCACACACACACACACACACACGCACGCACGCACGCACGCACGCACGCACGCACGCACGCACGCACGCACGCACGCACGCACGCACACACACACACACACACACACACACACACACACACACACACACACACACACACACACACACACACACACACACACAGGTGAGTGACAATGTCAAGGCTGTCTGGTGAATTAGGGTGCCACAAAAGCTAATGAGGGGGAAAACATTATGGATTCTCTCCATCCTCCCCCATTCCTCCATTCTAGAGTGAAATACAGGCTTCATCTGGCTATTCCCCATTCCTCCATTCTAGAGTGAAATACAGGCTTCGTCTGGCTATTCTCCATTCCTCTATTCTAGAGGAAGTACAGGCTTCGTCTGCTAGGGCTATGCTAGCACTGTGTGTAAATCAAGGCTGGAGCCCAAACCTGGTGTTTGTAATAACAGAGAATTTGGTACTCAAGTACTGTACTTGTTACTGTACAATTTAGAGGTACTTTTTTTTTTTATCCACTTTTTCTCCCATCCCAATTTTCGTATCGTCCAATTCAACCCTCCCCTGTCTTTGAACGCTGTTTCATGCCTCCCACAAGCCGGCTGCAATGTGGACTAAGTCATACATAGCACGAGTCCCCTCCGATACTCGAGGTAAAAGCAGTCGCATCTTTCCACCTGCGCGGCTCGATCTTTCAGCGTCGGGGGTCTGGGGTCTGGGCTCCCGTCGCTTCATGATTCTACTGCGCAGGCGCACCAACCGACCTGTAGGAGTCGCTGTCCACAACGCCCGATCCCCACCCATCAGTTTCCCTCCCCCTAATACTGCCAATGTGTATTAGTGCGGACGACCAGCTAAACTGAAAGCAATGTGGAGCGCTGGGCTCGAACAGGGAGATGATCTGTTTGAGCCCAGCCTCCAGTATTCGTGGTGAGCGCCTTGCCCACTGCACCACGTAGCCACGCCAATTTAGAGGTACTTGTACTTGGGTATATCTATTTTAGGGACCCTTTACTCCTTTACTACATTATCTGAAACCACTAGTTACTAATTACTTTGAATAAAAGGATTTCACAAACACAAAACGTGGCCTACATTTATGAAGATCATGTACTTATGTCACAGGTTGACAAATGTATTGTCATTATAAAGTCATCTTTTATGTGCACCTTTTTTGTTGATATCGTGTGGAGTACTATTTTTGTGACTCTTGGATTAACCTTGGAATATGAATGACTGTGGTAATAACCTCTGGAATTACTGACGATAGGTTATGAATATACTTGACTGCACAGGCTGGAATGTGTTCCGCGACACAGATAACATTAATGTCTACACGGAGACAGTGCTGGACTATGTTTGTACTTTGGTGGAAGAAACAATCCCCACTACCAAAATGAGAGTTTACCCAAATCAAAAACCCTGGGTAGACAAATCCGTCCGTGAAGCTCTGAGAGAGCGCACCAAAGCATACAACGACGGCCTAGTGGCAGGCAACATGAATGACCACAAGGTGGCGCGATACAACGTAAGGAGGACAGTGTCAGAGGCCAAACGGCGCTACAGGGATAAAATTGAACTCCAGTTTGAACAAGCTGACTCTAGAGCTATGTGGCAGGGGCTCAAAACGATGACAGACTACAAAGGCGCCTCCCTCAAACTGAACAGTGACATCTCCTTAGCAAATGACCTCAATACCTTCTATGCGAGGTTTGATGCTGGTAACAACAACACCAGCTCACAAGCCACGGCAATGGGGGGGGGGGGGGTCGGCTGCTGATGGAGGCGCAGTGTTCAGGGTAACAGAGCATGAGGTGAGGCGGACCTTTAAAAAAGTGAATATCAGGAAGGCAGCAGGTCCGGACGGCATCCCCGGCCGCGTCCTAAAAGTCTGTGCCGACCAACTGGCCCCAGTATTCACTGACATATTTAACCTGTCCTTAGAACAGGCTGTCATCCCCACCTGCCTGAAGAAGTCCACTATTATCCCAGGGCTCTACGCTAACCCTTTTCACTAGGGGCACAGGTGCTCCTAAATGAAAAAATTTAGGAGCACACAAAGAAATTTAGGAGCACCCAAAAATATTTAGGAGCACAGTGAAAATATTTCAAGTAACAGAGTTTATTTTTTTTTCAAAAATAAATGTATATTTGTACTGTGTGTAAATTAGCTCTTGCTACAACCCTGCATGTTTACATTTTGTATTTTGTACTTGATGTTCATTAACATGTGCTGTCCCTATCAAATAAACTATCAAATCAAACTACTGCTACAAAAGGTTCAGTCACTTAACTTTAGCCCCTTTTATGCATACAATGCTTATGTTTTGGCTGTGTTGCTCTTCTAGAAAAATAATCCTTTCAGGGTTGCCTATTGAAATACTGTACACTTTCCTACTGTACACTTTCCTGATTAATTGAAATGGGGGACCCTGATGTAAACAAGACGAAAGTCTTTCTCTGGTCTGCATCCCCTTAACAATTGTGTGTATTGAGCCGTACTGTATTGTACCCATTCTGCAATCTGTTAATAAAGTTTTCAATCAATCAACCAATCAATCACACCTCCAGTACAGAAACATTGTTTGAGTTTGCGTGTCAGGTAGACCATTGATTGACAGTCGAGTCTGCCAATTACATCACATCGCTTGCACTCCGGCGCTGCAGCTGGACCCATTGCCCACCTCTGCTGTTGATAACGCTAGCCAAGTTATTATACACACAGATACACAGTGGGCCAGTGACTTTGGTGTAGGGGTGTAACAATGCATCGATCCTAAGGGGGAAATTCAACTGCATCGATTTGAAAATGTTAGAATAGATTATCGCAATTTTAATGTGTACACGTTATGTTATTGTCATGTCCGTTACAGCCAACACACCGACATACGCTACTGCATCAACGTTATGATTAACAAAGCAAGGCATTCGTTTTGTTGCATTAACGTTATATTACTATTGCTATCGATAAATCTAGGTGTTCTAAAATCTATTGCTATTGGTAAGAGAGAGACTATAATAAGTTGGTGTCTCGGAAAACGAGAGCCCTGATCGCGGAGTTTCAGGAAGTAAACAAGAAAAATGAGAGCTTCCGATTGGTCATTTGCTTTATTTCCCATGAAACCAGTCACTTCACTCTACTGTGATTGGACCGTTGGCTTGAGTGCAATGTGGGACTTGTAGTTTTTTAACGATCTCGCAGCGGAGGAAAAAAAAGACGAGAGAGGCTATAATCTGTATTCGCACAGCGTGCGCGTAATTTATTTTTACCGTTCGCATACAAATATTTTTAGGGGCATATGCGAGCAATTTGGTCGCACTGTAGAGCCCTGATCCCTGTACCCAAAAAATCCAAGCCTGCTTGCCTCAACGACTACCGCCCTGTAGCTCTCACCTCCATAGCCATGAAGTGCTTTGAGAAGCTAGTAAAGGGCTACATCTGCTCCTCCCTCCCCATCAACATGGACCCCCTGCAATTTGCATACCGCCCCAACAGGTCCACGGAGGACGCCATAGCCCATGTGCTGCACACAGCAGCATCACACCTGGACAAGAGGCATGGGAACTATGTGAGAATGCTATTCATCGACTACAGCTCGGCATTCAATACCATAGTCCCCTCCATACTCATAGCCAAGCTCAGGGACCTGGGCTTGAACTATGACCTCTGCCAGTGGGTCTTGGACTTCCTGACTGGCAGACCCCAGGTGGTGAGAGCAGGCAACTGCACCTCCTCATCCATCACCCTCAACATAGGGGCCCCCCAGGGCTGTGTTCTGAGTCCCCTCCTCTACTCCCTGTACACACACGACTGTGTGGCTCAGCGGAGTAGCAATACAATCATCAAATTTGCTGACGACACAGTGGTGGTGGGCCTGATCTCTGCCAACGACGAGAGGGCCTACCTGGAAGAGGTCAAGGTCCTGGCGGGATGGTGCCAGGAAAACAGCCTCTCCCTGAACGTCAGCAAAACAAAGGAGATGATTGTGGACTTCAGGAGGTCGGGGGTCAAGGACTACAGCCCCCTCAGCATCGACGGGGCACCGGTTGAGAGAGTCAACAGCTTTAAGTACCTCGGAGCCTACATATCCGAGGACTTGACATGGACCACACACATTGACAGTGTTGTGAAGAAGGCACGACAACGCCTCTACTTCCTCAGGCGCCTAAGGAAGTTCCAAGTCAGTCAGAAGATCCTTAAGAACTTCTACTCATGTACAATAGAGAGCATCTTGACCGGCAACATCACCTCCTGGTTTGGGAATAGCACTGCACAAGACCGAAGCAGACTACAAAGAGTGACACGTTCAGCCGAACGCACAATTGGAGGGGGGCTCCCCACCCTCCAGAACATTTACAACAAGCGTTGCAAGGGCAAGGCTAAGAGAATCATTAAAGACTCCAGTCACCCGAACAACTGCCTCTTTGAACTGCTGCGGTCAGGCAAGCGATACCGGAGTCTCAAGGCGAGCACAGAAAGACTCAGAAGAAGCTTCTATCCCCAGGCCATCAGGCTGCTAAACGAACAATGAACACTACACAACAACAACCACCAAACGCACATAGCACACACATCCACACGCACACACTCACTTTAAACAAACACACTGTAGCACCCACTCAACACACTTTATAGCACACACCCACTTTAAACAAACACACTGTAGCACCCACTCCCCACACTTTATATTTATTGATGAAGGATTGCACTACAACTCGTACACCTTACTGTAAATTGTACCTAAATTGTACCTCATCCCATTTCTGCTTTGCACTATATAGTACTGTACATTAGTACACTGCATAGTATTGTATATTATATGGTAACTCAGAACATTGTACATATGTCTATACCGAACACTGTGACCTCATTTTCTTCTTCTAAATTACATGCTATACTATGTTATTTGATACTATCTTGTCTAGCACAGTCTCTGGAGCGTAACAGTAAGAAGCATTTTGTATGAAAGTATTCTGTACTTCTGTATGACAACTATTAAAGAAACTTGAAAAAGAAACTTGATATAACCGTAGTTCTATGAATACTAGTGACGCTCAGCGTAATCTGCACACATCTCACTCCAGTGACGTGCACTGAATAAAAACTTCACAATGTACCTTTACATACCAACATCTGTCTGACCACACCCCCATCCGCTACCTACATAAGCAGGGGTGGGGCCACACACTCATATCCTTCCCAAAAATGTCACCACAAGGAAAGATCAAGGGCCGCAGTGGCGTCTAGACGCTGAGCGTCACTAGTATTCATAGAACTACGGTTATATTCATAACCTATCGTTTTATATCATACTAGCTTCCGCTCAGCGTCATCTGCACAACGGGAGCTGAGCGGGAGCTTGAAGCTCGACAAATGTACCCCGCTGAGGCCCCCCACAACCATCAGACCGGAGAGGACCGAGCCCCCCGATCCTCCCTAATGGAGGATACCCTCCCTATTGGAGGACGGGAGGGAGACGGATCCGACCGTGCGAAGAGGAACTCGAGCAAATCAACGCACAGGGTGAGCAGACCGTGGCTTGACCCCACGACTACGCACACGCACAACCCGCATGCCACCAGGGAACGAACGGAAGGAACAAACCTTGTTACCGCCCCCAAAATCACGGGGTCAAGAGCAAACCCAACCCCGTGGCAAGGCCGTAGCAGCGGAGCGCGAAGGAAGACCCAGACCCAGAAGGGACTGGAGCCCCCTGGAAAAAGGGGGCCCGGAGAGGACAACGACGCCACAGCATCAAGACCTCACCAGGCGGTCACTAGTGACACCGCCCCCCACATCGCCAGCGTATTCGGACAGGGCCCATCCAAGAGCGGGCCCTTCCCCCCACTAGCACGCCGCCTGGCACACTGACCCTGGCATACTCAGGCAGTCAGCACGGCTGTAACTCGAAGCACTCAAGAGGCTACACTACAGCGGGAGCAGGCAGCGCACCGGGGAGACGACCTCCAGAAGAGGTCGATCCCTCAATCCAGGCAGCAGGCACTTGACCCGAGCCTGGAGCACTGCGGACGAGACAGGCGCCAAAGGGGTCAACTGAAAACAGCACCCCGGCGGAAGGGGCGTATGCTGGCATTGTTGCGCACCATGACAAAGCCTCCACCAAAAAACCCAGACTCTCCAGAGGGGCCGAGGCAGAGAAGGCTGACACGATTGGCAGACGTCATGAACGTGCAGGGGCACACTCACCCGGGTAACCCGGGAGTTGACTCCGCTCCAACACACCAGGGAATCAACCACCCCCTTCATGCGGTGGTTGTTCCTATAACCCCTAAGGAAAAAACTCCAAAACACACCTGCGGGTATACACTGGCTATACCGCAGTACAAGTGTTTCAGTTTACAAAAAGGGGTTATCCCAGGCCTACGGGTCGACGAAAACGACTTCGGACCGGGCCCGGCGGACCGGGACGTACACAGGGATGCCAGAGGAGTACTATAAAAAACCACCTCAACAGCCCCCTGTCAGCCATGCGTAAGCAGGAGAAGAGAGGGGCGAAAGGAAAAGGTGAACCAGGCCCTCATGACAGCACAGGGTACAACATGTACCCAATCCAAACAGGGTCTCCATAACGCCCAACCCTGTGACACCCGGGCCGACCCGGCATTTTTCCCCCTGAAAAAAGCACAAGTCCTTCAAGGTACCAGAACAGAAGATCTGCGTCCCCGGCGGACAACGGGTTAACTGACCTGGACCAGCATGACCAGACTCAGTCCCGTGCCCTAATCACGCCGACATCCCCACTCCAGGAGAGGGGGTAGGTACGCGTGTCGATCTAAACATTATAGAGGGCGCCACCCAGACGGTCCCATTTGTACCGCGCTCAGTGGCCCACCCCAAGGGCGTGAGACCCCTCTACCTATGTTTTGATCTATTCCGTTAACATCCCCCAGATATGAACGAGAATTCGTCGAGACAAACCTAGTAAACTAGCGCTCGGAAGAGACAAACTCCATCCCAGTTGCCCTATAAAAACGCTGTTTTAATAACGAGCAACCAAGGCGCACCAGCCTCATGCGTGATTCCTATCAGAAACACCCAGAGGCAGCACTATGTACGCGTCGAGACCCAAAACACATCAATGGATAGTCTAACAAGACACCAGATACCGTTCCTCCAAGCCGCCTGGGGAACGACAAGAAGCCGCCTTTTTAATTTAACATTTTCCAAAAAAAGAAAAAATAATACGGACATGGGTCCCACGCGACGCGGCTGAGGGAAACACCACCCTGTCAACCACACTTCATAAGAGGGGATGGTGAGCGACGTACCCCTATGACGGGGGGAAACCCATGACTCAACAGACCTATAAGGCGAGGAGTCAGGGAAACCCTAAACAATACCCCGTCCACCTACTCCAAAAAGGAGAGGACGGGGTACCCCCAGAGAGACTTCCCACGCGAGCTGTATAGATTGAAAAGAAATATTGCAACATTGAGCTATGTAACACTTGGGTTAGGACTCTCCGAGGAGGAGGCTCTGAACCAATACACACTCAATAATCGAATTGAATCGAATACACATACAATAGAGCAGAACTCCTTTTTGAAATTCTACTCACCTTGGCAATCTGAGGAGGAGGCTCTGAAACTCTGAGGAGGCTCCCTCACTGGGAAGGAGGGTCCGAACTCACAGAAGGCACTTCTCCCTGAGGAGGAGCTTCGTGAGGAGGAGCTCTGACAACTCCCTGAAACAGATCCATAACATAGAACCTGAACAACTCACGGAAGTCTTACCAATAGAAACGCGCTCAGTGACGTACTCTATGGCGGGGGAATTTCCACACTGCACACGCCCAATTTTTCAGGGCGTGGGACCAGGATCAACGACACACACAACCCTTCATCACAACAAAAAATGGCAAAAGTACACTCTTACTACAGAGGAACGCCGTTTTTCATAACAAGAGAGACATAAGTCCTTGATTACGTATTGGCCACAGGTCTTGCTAAGCACACATGATAAGTGACCAAACAACCTTTTCCCTAGGAAAATAATAGTTTCTCAAGCGGAAGCACAACCCCAGCAGCTTAAGCTGAGGGTTACATCGTATCCCCACAAACACAGTGACACAATATATTGTAAACAAACATCTCTGAGAGGAGGGGGGGGAAGCCCCAGGGAAACCGGGGGGGGTCACCCCTCCTACCTTACCCTTGATACGACCAGGTTGAACAGGTACCCCTGTTAATATGTGAACATGCTGTTCATTGTCATCACAGGCTGAGAAAAGGATTCATTCCTCAATCACATGTCACTAAGCATAGCTTCACAGGTTAATTAACCCACTTAGTTGTGAGTTCACCAACGTTACAAACGTTACATGAACACACATGTTCTCATCACAACTAACCAGTTAATTTTTACACATGTAAAAAACAACGCCGATTTTCTATGGAGAGAGAAGCTATACCAGTGACAAGACAATTCACACACAACACGCGTTGTATCCTCAATGTATTGCAGCAACACACGTTTTGGAAACATCGTTATTACAAAACATTTAGAAGGGAAGGAAAGAAGAAGTGTTTAAAGTCCGGTCAGGACTCCTACCTCCACCCTGAGCGCAGGCAGAGAGGACTGCAACACTGGTTAACGGGACACTGAGTCGTACCCGGCATCTCCTGCGTTGGTGACGAGGGTAATGTCCGCTACGCCACCCAGCCGCCTTTCTCCATGTTGACGAAGTCCTCGCTGGCATGGCACCCGGGTGTAGGGTCGACTAACATCCTCTGTCAAGATGACGTCGTAGTCAGAGTGTTTAAGGCATGTTATAGTCACAGTAGCGTTCAACAGTGTAGCATTAAGCTAACAGCCACCCGACTGATAGCAACAAGCTAACGTTTCCTAGCCTAGTGAACACAACGAACTAGCGCCGCAGCTAACAGCTGACTGGCCAACAACAGTAGGCCACAAACTAGCACGCCAGCTAAGCAGCTATCACCTGAACTGTACACAACGACATAACAAGCCACACTTCAGACAGGCCGCCGCCTGAGTCCCTCCTCATCCTAAGAGAGAAGAGAAAAAGAAATGTCAACACAGTTTTCAACGGTGATTTACCAGACATGCAGCGGAGTCGGCTCAATTCCCATACGGGCTGCAGCCGACTTGAGCATGGAACTACAGATAAAGAAGATCCATGCCCACATTTCCTCGTGCTTTAGGGTGTACTTCCACATTCATGTGAAAGATGGGGCCTGCACGGGACAGAGAAGCATCCGCTTGTCCAGAGAATCCCGGGTTCAACCAGGTCTCGGTCGCGGCCCACTAGTTTGACCATCATGGGCGTCAGACCAAGATCCTCCATCCGCCGCCTAAGAAGCCGACCAGAGGACCCCAATCTGGGGCCGGCCTTCGTAAAATTGTCAGCTAACCCCCATAGCACTAGCAGACAACTAGTGCTCGCAAGCAAAACATTACTCACCCAGCTCGGAAGCAACCAGTTTCTCACAACAGCCGGTGCCTCCCACAGTCCAGCTGTATGACCGGAGGTTCAATACCTATCCAGCCGCAGCAAGGAGGACTGCAGGTGGGGAGTATATCAGCGACGCGAGCCCCTAATACGAAAAAGCCGGTGGAGGTCAGAATGATCATCATCTTCCAGACACTCCAGTGACGAAGACATTATCGCCGTATTGTCTCGAAATAGTGAGAGAGAAAATAATGATATAACGTCAACGTATCTCCTTGTTCTTCCTTTCTTCAGATAAATACTTTCTTTCCCATTTCAAGTGATTGGTATACAGGCACTCTATTGGGGTGAAATTTGAGAAGGAGATGAGTGTGTGGCCCCACCCCTGCTTATGTAGGTAGCGGATGGGGGTGTGGTCAGACGGATGTTGGTATGTAAAGGTACATTGTGAAGTTTTTATTCAGTGCACGTCACTGGAGTGAGATGTGTGCAGATGACGCTGAGCGGAAGCTAGTATGATATAGAACTGTAGGTTACTGAGTGTTGGAAGCGCAACTATGAACAGTATCACGTGAGAGGTTCTTTTTATCATCTGGGCATATAGACCTGTTATATTTCACATAGCTCTGCTCAGCGTCATAGTGGCAATACTCTTCAAGTCAGTACTTGCACTGAATAAACGTTCACAATGTACCTTTATATACCATCATCTCTCTGGCCACTAGGGATGACCCCCGGACCCCGGTTCTAAACGGGAACCGGTACTATATTAGAAAAGACCGGAGTATTTATAAGCTCCGACGTCATCGGTACTGCTATCGATACTCTAGAGAAATTATTATTATTATTATTATTATTATTTAAAAGTTGCGAACGATCTCTCCTCTCTCTGTCTCTGCACGAGAAGCGAGCCGCAGCGAGCCATTATTACACACACTCCTCGCGAGTCGCGATAGTCCTACACATACGGGTACTTCTTAACTGCTGTCTCCGTGCTGACACAGACAGCTCTGCCTCTGCATGCACTCGTGAGTCGTGATGGCGGATAGAGCGAAGCGTTCGAAAGTATGGATATACTTTACAAGAGTCAATGCCGACAACGCACGTTGCCACAAGTGCAACAAAACATTTGCCAGTAAGGGTGGCAATACGAGCAATTTATCAAAACATTTGTTGGCAAAACATGATATTAGTGTACAGAAGTTGTCAAAGGCCTGCACCCGTTCTCTACAGTGGAGTCCAATGACTTTAGGTAACAACAACTAATCATTCAGTGTATATTGTTTTTTTTTGTATACATAGTTGTCTAACTTGTCTGTTGTTGTTGTTGTTGTTGTTGTTGTTGTTGTTATAAGTTATTATTGAAGCAGCTATTCCCACCACTCCACACAAATTTACAATAATTCAATCATTTCTAATCTTTACTGTAGGGAGATGACCAATGCTCTCAACTGCAAATATACCCCTCCCTGCAGGAATGTCCTCAGTAACACACTGATTCCTGCCTGGTATAATGTTGAAAAGGCCAATGTTATCACAGAGCTTAAAGATGTGCCAAAGTTAGCCTTTACATCGGAGGGGTGGACCAGCTTAACTCAGGACCACTACTACTAAATAAAAAAGAAAGTCCCAAAATAGTTAATGTATCTGACTGCTTGTATTAATTGATAAAAAAGTAGCCATGTGCAGTAATATAGTTATATAAAAGAATAATAAAGCAATGTCGATTCTGTTCTTAATAAATTTTTTGCTAAATCAAAAAGAACCGATAAGAGTATCGATAAAGTACCGAACCGTTAAGCAGTATCGATAAGAGTAGTAGTATCGATAAAATCCTAACGATACCCATCCCTACTGGCCACACCCCCATCCGCTACCTACATAAGCAGGGGTGTGGCCATACCATCATCTCCTTCTTCAATTTTCACCACAAAGAAATGCCTGTATACCAGCACTTGAGCTAGGTTGTTTAGTATGAAGAAAGGAGAACAGAAGGAGATACGTTGACGTTATATCTTTGTTTTCTCTCTCACTATTTTCGAGAAAATACGGCGATAATGTCTTCGTCACTGGGGTGTCTGGAAGATGATGATCATTCTGACCTCCACCGGCTTTTTCGTATTAGGGGCTCGCGTCGCTGGTCTAATCCCCACCTGCAGTCTTCCAAAGCTGCGGCTGGATAGGTATTGAACCACCGGTTTTACGGCTGGACTGTGCAGGAGGCGTCGGCTGGTTGTGATAAACTGGCTGCCTCTGGGGTGGGTGATGTTTTGCTATGCGAGCGCCGGTTGTATTGCTAATGCTATGGGGGTTAGTGCACAATATTACGAAGGCCGGCCCCAGACTGGGGTCCTTTGTTCGGCCTCTTAGGCAACGGACGGAGGGTCCTGGTTTGAAGCCCATGATAATCAAGCTAGTGGGCCGCGACCGAGATCTGGTTTAAACCCGGGGTCTAATAAACTAACCTACACTGTAACA
Source organism: Notolepis coatsorum (assembly GCF_963971535.1). NCBI lineage: Eukaryota > Metazoa > Chordata > Actinopteri > Aulopiformes > Paralepididae > Notolepis > Notolepis coatsorum. The sequence continues at coordinate 36,078 of NW_028170450.1, forward strand.
CGCAACACTTGATGAACATTGTTACTCAGCTGATAGAGTTGTACCCTTCTTGCTGTCTTGTCGTACAGAACTTGTAAGTCGCTTTGGATAAAAGCGTCAGCTAAATGACTAAATGTAAATGTAAATGTCTCTGGACGAGCGGATTCTTCTCTGTCCCGTGTAGGCCCCATCTTTCAAATGAATGAAAGATTAAACCCTAAACACGAGGAAAAGTGGGTCTGGATCTTCGTTATCGGAAGTTCCATGCTCAAGTCGGCTGCAGCCCATAAAGGGATTGTGCCGACTCCGCTGTATCACCGTTTGAAAACTGTGTTGACATTTATTTTTCTCTTCTCTCTTAGGATGAGGAGGGACTCTGAAGTGTGGCTTATTATTTTCTTGTGTACAGTTCAGGTGATAGCTGCTTAGCTTGCGTGCTAGTTGTGTGGCCTAACTGTTAGCCAGTTAGCTGTTAGCCGCGGCGCTAGCTCGTTGCGTTCACTCGGCTAGGAACGTTAGCTTGTTGCTATCAGTCGGGAGTTAGTTGTTAGCTTAATGCTACACTGTTGAACGTTACTGTGAGAATAACAAGCCTTAACACTCTGACTACGACGTCATCTTTGACAGAGGATGTTAGTCGACCCTACACCGGGTGCCCTGCCGCCTATAACTTTAACTATAACTCCGCAACTGTAAGTTACTTCCGGGGTAGGCCTGATTGGCCCCGACAGGCACGTGACGCGCAACTTTCTCTGCCGCGCGGCACGCTCCGCGGAGCGGAGCGGCAGAGCTTGCGGAATTATGTCACCGCCCTAATCCGCCATGATTTTCATTCGGCGGTTCAGCTCACCTGGCAGAGCAGCGGTCCTGCGGTCCTGCGGTCCGTTCTTGACGAGTTCGAATCCCATCAAAATTTTTTTTTTTAACATGATTTTTTTTTTAACGTGTATTCTTTCGCCGGTTATGGTTAGGCATGGTTAAGGTTAAGGTTAAGGTTAGGCATTGTTTCGGAGTTGGTTAAGGTTAGAACGGTTAAGTTTAGGCGCTGTTAAGGAGCTGGTTAAGGTTAGAGTTTGTCTTAGAGAATGGCAATATTCTTTCTATGGTTAAGGTTAGGCATGGTTAAGGTTAAGGTTAAGGTTAGGCATTGTTTCGGAGTTGGTTAAGGTTAGAACGGTTAAGTTTAGGCGCTGTTAAGGAGCTGGTTAAGGTTAGAGTTTGTGTTAGAGAATGGCAATAGACAGCCTATTTCCGCGCGACAGCTCTCAGCAGCCTCGTTGCGCGTCCTGAGTTTGCCGCGTCACGTGCCTGTCGGGGCCAATCAGGCCTACCCCGGAAGTAACTTACAGTTGCGGAACGGGTACAGGCTGCCCTGCCAGCGAGGACTTCGTCAACATGGAGAACGTAGCGGCTGGGTGGCGCGGCGGGCATTGCCCTTGTCACCAACGCAGGAGACGCCGGGTTCGACTTCGGCTGTCCCTGTTAACCAGTGTTTGCAGTCCTCTCAGCCTGCGCTCAGGGTGTAGGTAGGAGTCATGCTGGACTTAACACTTCTTCTTTCCTTCCCTTCTAAATGTTTTGTAATAACGATGTTTTCCAAAACGTATGTTGCTGCAATACATTGAGGATACGACGCGTGTTGTGTGTGAATTGTCTTGTCACTGGTATAGGTTCTCTCTACCTAGAAAATCGACGTTGTTTTTTACGTGAGTAAAAATGAACTGGTTTAGTTGTGATGAGAACATGTGTGTTCATGTAACGTTAGTAACGTGGTTGAGCTCACAACTAAGTGGGTTGTTTACCCTGCAAAGTTATGCTTAGTGACATGTGATCGAGGAGTAAGTCCTTCTCTCAGCCTGTGATGAAAATAAACAGGTAGCGTGTTCACATATTAACAGGGCAGTACCTGTTCAACCTGGTCGTATCAAGGGTAAGGTGGGAAGGGGTGACCCCCCCGGTTTCCCTGGGGCTTCCCCCCTCCTCTCAAACATGTTTTGTTTACAATATATTGTGTCACTATGTTTGTGGGGATACGGTGTAACCCTCAGCTTAAGCTGCTGGGGTTGTGCTCCTGCTTGAAAAAAATATTTTTTCCTAGGGAAAATATTGTTTTGGTCGCTATCATGTGTGCTTAGCAAGGCCTGTGGCCAATACATAATCGAGGACTTATGTCTTCTCTCGTTATGAAAAACGGCGTTCCTCTTACGGTAGTGAGAGTGTACTTTGCCTTTTTTATTGTGATGAAGGGTAGTGTGTGTCGTTAAGATCTACAACTGGTTTAGGTGTTGGTCCACAGAAGCACATGTGTAAGTCTGATACCGGGGCTCTTAAAGGGGCCCTCTCTGGTCTGTGTTTTTTCTTTGTAAAAATCAGATGGCTGTTTTCTCTGGGTCTGTGTTTTTTTCGTTGTAAAAATCAGATAGCAGGTTTCGCACGTGAGTCTATGTGAAGCTGTTAAACGCTTCATGTAGCATGCTATGACTGGTGTCATGGCTCTACTTTGTCATTACATCGTATCAGGGGTGAGGGGTCGTAAAGGGGTGAACTGGTAAACCTTCCTCCCCTTTTCTGATTGGTCACGGGTTAAAACCCCCTGTCCTTCGGGCTTCCTGTCACGTTGCTGGATCAGCACGTTACAGGGTGGGGGGGGAGGAGTTTCCTGGTCCCACGGCATGAAAGATTGGGCGTGTGGACCGCGGAAATTCCCCCGCCATAGAGTACGTCACTGGGCGCCTCCCGGCCACTCTCACTAAGCCTCTTCAACTCATTCAGAACGCAGCGGCCCGCCTGATCTCAAACCTACCGAAGTCGGCCCATGTCACCCCACTTCTTAGGGACCTGCACTGGCTCCCCATTGCTGCACGAATCCGCTTCAAGGCCCTCGACCTAGCATACCGTGCGGCAAAGGGAACTGCTCCCGCCTACCTCCGGTCAATGGTCTCTAACTACACACCCTCAAGACCCCTACGCTCTGCATCTTCTGGCCGCCTCAGACCTACTCCTATCCAAGCTCCGGGAGGGTCATCAAAGAGAAGTCGCCTATTCTCAGTCCTTGCCCCACAATGGTGGAATGAACTACCCACCCCAGTTAGGACAGCCGAAACACGTCCAATCTTTCGCCGTCGACTAAAGACGCACTTCTTCAACCATTATCTGAATTAAAAAAGAAAAGAAAAAAAAATTATCTAACCCTAACTAACCATACTGTCATGCACTTAATAAACTAACCTACACTGTAGCACTCAACACTTTGATGAACATTGTTACTCAGCTGATAGAGTTGTGCCCTTCCTGATGGCTTGTCGTACAGAACTTGTAAGTCGCTTTGGATAAAAGCGTCAGCTAAATGACTAAATGTAAATGTAAATGTAAAATGTAAGACTTCCGTGGGTTATTCAGGTTCCATGTTATGGACCTCTGTTACAGGGAGTTTCAGAGCCTCCTCCTCAGGGAGTTCAGAGCCTCCTCCTCAGGGAGTTTCAGAGCCTCCTGTGAGTTCAGACCCTCCCTCCCAGTGAGGGAGCCTCCTCAGAGTTTCAGAGTTTCCTCCTCAGATTGTCAAGGTGAGTAGAACTTAAAAAGAAGTTCTGCTCTGTTGTATGTGGTTGCAATGTGTCTTTTCAATCTATTGCTCACGTGGGAATTCTCTTTGGGGGTTCTCCGTCCTCTCCTTTTTGGAGAGGTGGACGGGGTATTGTTTAGGGTTTCCCTGACTCCACGCCTTAAAGGTCTGTTGAGTCAAGGGTACGTCGCTCTCCGTCCCCTCTTATGGAGCATGGTTGACGGGGTGGTGTTTCCCTCAGCCGCGTCGTATGGGACCCATGTCCGTATAATTTTTTCTTTTTTCTGTCAAAAATGTTAAATAAAAAAAAACTGCTTCTTGTCGTTCTCCCAGGCGGCTTGGAGGAACGGTATCTGGTGTATTGTTAGACTATCCATTGATGTGTTTTGGGTCTCGACATGTACATAGTGCTGGCCCTGGGTGTTTCTGATAGGAATCACGCATGAGGCTTGCGCGCCTTGGTTGCCCATCATTAAAACTGCGTTTTTATGGGGCAACTGGGATGGAGTTTGTCTCTTCCGAGCGCCAGTTTACTAGGTTTGTCTCGACGAATTCTCGTTCATATCTGGGGGATGTTAACGGAATAGATCAAAGCATAGGTAGAGGGGTCTCACGCCCTTGGGGTGAGCCACTGAGCGTGGTACGAACGGGACCGTCTGGGTGGCGCCCTCTATAATGTTTTGGATCGACATGCGTACCTACCCCCCTCCTAGAGTTGGGGATGTCGGCGTGATTAGGGCACGGGACTGGTTCTGGTCACGCCGGTCCAGGTCAGTTAACCCATTGTCCGCCGGACCGCAGATCTGCTGTTCTGGTACCCTGAGGGACTTGTGCTTTTTTCGGGGAGGGAAATGCCGGGTCGGCCCGGGTGTCACAGTGTTCGTGGTTGTGTTACTACGTATTACCCCTCACTGTTGCTTGGTCCATGTTGTGTTGTACCTTGAGCTGCGCTAAGGGGGCCTGGTCCTTCTCCATTCTTTTCGCCCCTCTCTTCTCCCGATTACGCATGGCTGAGAGGGGGCTGTTGAGGTGGTTCTTATGGAACTCCTCTGGCATCCCTGTGTACGTCCCGGTCCGCCAGGCCCGGTCAAAAGTTGTTTTCGCCGACCCGTAGGCCTGGGATAACCCCTTTTTGAAAACTAAAACACTTGTACTGCGGTATAGCCAGTGTATACCCGCAGGTGTGTTTTGGAGTTTTTTCCTGAGGGGTTATAGGAACAACCACCTCATGTTTAACCAAGAGGGTGGTTGGTTCCCTGGTGTGTTGGAGCGGAGTCAACTCCCGGGTTAACTGCTTGAGTGTGCCCCTGCACGTTTCATGACGTCTGCCAATCGTGTCAGCCTTCTCTGCCTCGGCCCCTCTAGAGAGTCGGGAGAGTTTTTTTGTGGAGGCTGTGACATGGTGCACAGCAATGCCAGCATACGCCCCTTCCGCCGGGGTGCTGTTTTCAGTTGACCCCTTTGGCCCCTGTCTAGTCCGCAGTGCTCCAGGCTCGGGTCGATTGAGGGATTGACCGGTGCGTTGCCTGCTCCCGCTGTAGGTGTAGCCTCTTGAGTGCTTCGAGTTACAGCCATGCTGACTGCCTGAGCATGCCAGGGTCAGTGAGCCAGGCGGCGTGCTATTGGGGGGAAGGGCCTGCTCTTGGATGGGCCCTGTCCGAATACGCTGGCGATGTGGGGGGCGGTGTCACTAGTGACCGCCTGGTGAGGTCTCGATGCTGTGGCGTCATTGGCCTCTCCGGGCCCCCTTTTTCCGGGGGGATCCAGTCCCTTCTGGGTATGGGTCTTCCTTCGCGCTCCGCTGCTACGGCCTTGCCACGGGGGTTGAGCTTTGCTCTTGACCCCGTGATTTTGGGGGTGGTAACGAGGTTTGTTCCTTCCGTTCGTTCCCTGGTGGCATGCGGGTTGTGCGTGTCTGTAGTCGTGGGTACCTGCCCCCGGTCTGCTCACCCTGTGCAGTCGGATCCGTCTCCCTCCCGTCCTCCAGTAGGGAGGGTTCCCTCCAATATGGAGGGTCGGGGGGGCTCGGGTCCTCCCCGGTTCTGATGGTTGTGGGGGGCCTCAGTGGGGTACATTTGTCGGGCTTAAGCTCTGCTCAGCTCCTGGGTTGCCACTATGACGCTGAGCAGAGCTATGTGAAATATAACGTACGGTTATGTATATAACTATGGTTATATACATAACCGTACGTTTGCTGACGACGTAATGACAAATATGCGTGCGCAGACCCGAAGCAGAAAGGAATGTAATCCTGGTCAGAACAACAGGGCAGACTACAATATATTTGCATTTGTTACCAGGCCCGGACTGGCCATCGGGAGCACCGGGAGTTTTCCCAGTGGCCTGGCCTGCACAGATAAAAAAAAATTTATAAAAAAAGAAATATTATATATTTTTTTTATTATAATTTTTATTTAATTTTTTTGCCAGGCCATTGTTTCTAGTTGTGGCGGCGGCGCGGCACGATCGTTTTTAGATAACCAGGTGGGTGGGGAACAACCAGGATTTCACTGTCTGCTACAGAGTTAGAGAACTATCTGACTCTCTCTCCCTCATGCGGACACACACACACACAATGGAGCCGTGCTGCCGCATGTGATTGGTGGAGGCGGGACCAGGCGATACAACTGATTGACCATGGAGGCGGCGAATGGAATGGCAGATGGCACACTCCCAAAAGGAGTTGTTAAATCTGACATTACAAAAAACAATATGTGGTGGTTATGATTGGGGCTGAAGTTGAATAAACTATTTATGAAAGAGAGAGTCAAAATAATTCCAAGAAAAACATCTAGTCTAGTTAATGTGATCAATATTATTTGACAATTGATGCTTTTTGTTGGAAATTTCAGTCAGTGAGCTCATACTTTGAGCTCATTTTATAGTTAAAATGATTGAGACAACGCAATCTTCTGTCTTCGTTGTGCATGCATGCGTGTGCTCACCACACGTGATACACGTGTCACTATTCTGGCAGTGGCTACTGTTATTATAGTATTGTAATGAAAGGTCTGTTATTTAATGTTTGTGTAAAGGGCTATTTTAACTGTTGATGGGTAGTGCATCAGTAAAGTGAATATGGTATTGTGCTCTTGCCTTGTTTGAATAGGTGGAGAGAGTGGTTAACTGTATTATAATAGTAAATAGAAAAATATGTTGTGCTCTTGCTTTTTTCTTTTTGAAGGTGGAGAGAGTACCATTGCTAGTGCAACAGTTTTATTTGAGGTTCATAACAGTACATTGTACTAAGCAATTCTTGGCTCATTCGTTTGTGATTCACATGCACTAAAATTCACCAGAATGCAGGAAATTAAGTCTTTGTAACAAAAAAAATTCTGGGTGGGGGACCCCCAGACCCCCCACTTAAAAAGTGGCCTGATTGGGGCTATATTTCGCACTATATCTCCCGGTATGAATTATTTCCCCAGTCCGGCCCTGTTTGTTACCCATGCTAGCGATCTAAACAATCAATCCATGCCAAAGCTAGATAATGTAAAATGTGAAAGACTCACACTCACAGCCATGCTGATTTGGCAAAATGACATCCAGCCGTTTTCATTTGAAACAACTTTTAGTCAGGGGAGTGCCATGGTTTATCCATAGAGCCCTGTTGTACTTCTTTTGGCGCAGCAGCTCGCGCAGGTCCGGGGCAACTTAGCCACGTGACTCTGTTGGTATTGCTGATTGGCTCGAACACGGTATGTTTGTAAACAGCAAACAGGTCTATTGGGGGACAGACACATACATACGAGAAATGTGTGTCAGTAATTAAAATGTACTCAGAAATGTTTGTCTGAAGAAGTCTGACATATGAACTGGTATGACTGAATGTTTATAATAACAAAAAAATAAAATAATTAAAAATTGTTTTGTTTCATTGGTAGGTAAGTTACTGGTTAGGTTGGTTATTTTACTTCCTAGCGTGTTTCCCCTGTTTCCCCGTTGTCTGCTTGCTCGGTTTACACGGTGGTCGATTAGGGTACTGGGGACGCCTTTCATGGCCATAGCAGCAGCACCCTGCACCCAGTTGGTACCAGACCAGGCTGCAGAAACAAATTAGTGGGGGGGCATAAAATGTTCTCGGGGGGCACAATGGTTTTTCAACACAGGTTCCCTTTTATACATTTCAGCTGGGACAGCGGCGCTAGAGAGTCGGGAGAGTTTTTTTGTGGAGGCTGTGACATGGTGCACAGCAATGCCAGCATACGCCCCTTCCGCCGGGGTGCTGTTTTCAGTTGACCCCTTTGGCCCCTGTCTAGTCCGCAGTGCTCCAGGCTCGGGTCGATTGAGGGATTGACCGGTGCGTTGCCTGCTCCCGCTGTAGGTGTAGCCTCTTGAGTGCTTCGAGTTACAGCCATGCTGACTGCCTGAGCATGCCAGGGTCAGTGAGCCAGGCGGCGTGCTATTGGGGGGAAGGGCCTGCTCTTGGATGGGCCCTGTCCGAATACGCTGGCGATGTGGGGGGCGGTGTCACTAGTGACCGCCTGGTGAGGTCTCGATGCTGTGGCGTCATTGGCCTCTCCGGGCCCCCTTTTTCCGGGGGGATCCAGTCCCTTCTGGGTATGGGTCTTCCTTCGCGCTCCGCTGCTACGGCCTTGCCACGGGGGTTGAGCTTTGCTCTTGACCCCGTGATTTTGGGGGTGGTAACGAGGTTTGTTCCTTCCGTTCGTTCCCTGGTGGCATGCGGGTTGTGCGTGTCTGTAGTCGTGGGTACCTGCCCCCGGTCTGCTCACCCTGTGCAGTCGGATCCGTCTCCCTCCCGTCCTCCAGTAGGGAGGGTTCCCTCCAATATGGAGGGTCGGGGGGGCTCGGGTCCTCCCCGGTTCTGATGGTTGTGGGGGGCCTCAGTGGGGTACATTTGTCGGGCTTAAGCTCTGCTCAGCTCCTGGGTTGCCACTATGACGCTGAGCAGAGCTATGTGAAATATAACGTACGGTTATGTATATAACTATGGTTATATACATAACCGTACGTTTGCTGACGACGTAATGACAAATATGCGTGCGCAGACCCGAAGCAGAAAGGAATGTAATCCTGGTCAGAACAACAGGGCAGACTACAATATATTTGCATTTGTTACCAGGCCCGGACTGGCCATCGGGAGCACCGGGAGTTTTCCCAGTGGCCTGGCCTGCACAGATAAAAAAAAATTTATAAAAAAAGAAATATTATATATTTTTTTTATTATAATTTTTATTTAATTTTTTTGCCAGGCCATTGTTTCTAGTTGTGGCGGCGGCGCGGCACGATCGTTTTTAGATAACCAGGTGGGTGGGGAACAACCAGGATTTCACTGTCTGCTACAGAGTTAGAGAACTATCTGACTCTCTCTCCCTCATGCGGACACACACACACACAATGGAGCCGTGCTGCCGCATGTGATTGGTGGAGGCGGGACCAGGCGATACAACTGATTGACCATGGAGGCGGCGAATGGAATGGCAGATGGCACACTCCCAAAAGGAGTTGTTAAATCTGACATTACAAAAAACAATATGTGGTGGTTATGATTGGGGCTGAAGTTGAATAAACTATTTATGAAAGAGAGAGTCAAAATAATTCCAAGAAAAACATCTAGTCTAGTTAATGTGATCAATATTATTTGACAATTGATGCTTTTTGTTGGAAATTTCAGTCAGTGAGCTCATACTTTGAGCTCATTTTATAGTTAAAATGATTGAGACAACGCAATCTTCTGTCTTCGTTGTGCATGCATGCGTGTGCTCACCACACGTGATACACGTGTCACTATTCTGGCAGTGGCTACTGTTATTATAGTATTGTAATGAAAGGTCTGTTATTTAATGTTTGTGTAAAGGGCTATTTTAACTGTTGATGGGTAGTGCATCAGTAAAGTGAATATGGTATTGTGCTCTTGCCTTGTTTGAATAGGTGGAGAGAGTGGTTAACTGTATTATAATAGTAAATAGAAAAATATGTTGTGCTCTTGCTTTTTTCTTTTTGAAGGTGGAGAGAGTACCATTGCTAGTGCAACAGTTTTATTTGAGGTTCATAACAGTACATTGTACTAAGCAATTCTTGGCTCATTCGTTTGTGATTCACATGCACTAAAATTCACCAGAATGCAGGAAATTAAGTCTTTGTAACAAAAAAATTCTGGGTGGGGGACCCCCAGACCCCCCACTTAAAAAGTGGCCTGATTGGGGCTATATTTCGCACTATATCTCCCGGTATGAATTATTTCCCCAGTCCGGCCCTGTTTGTTACCCATGCTAGCGATCTAAACAATCAATCCATGCCAAAGCTAGATAATGTAAAATGTGAAAGACTCACACTCACAGCCATGCTGATTTGGCAAAATGACATCCAGCCGTTTTCGTTTGAAACAACTTTTAGTCAGGGGAGTGCCATGGTTTATCCATAGAGCCCTGTTGTACTTCTTTTGGCGCAGCAGCTCGCGCAGGTCCGGGGCAACTTAGCCACGTGACTCTGTTGGTATTGCTGATTGGCTCGAACACGGTATGTTTGTAAACAGCAAACAGGTCTATTGGGGGACAGACACATACATACGAGAAATGTGTGTCAGTAATTAAAATGTACTCAGAAATGTTTGTCTGAAGAAGTCTGACATATGAACTGGTATGACTGAATGTTTATAATAACAAAAAAATAAAATAATTAAAAATTGTTTTGTTTCATTGGTAGGTAAGTTACTGGTTAGGTTGGTTATTTTACTTCCTAGCGTGTTTCCCCTGTTTCCCCGTTGTCTGCTTGCTCGGTTTACACGGTGGTCGATTAGGGTACTGGGGACGCCTTTCATGGCCATAGCAGCAGCACCCTGCACCCAGTTGGTACCAGACCAGGCTGCAGAAACAAATTAGTGGGGGGGCATAAAATGTTCTCGGGGGGCACAATGGTTTTTCAACACAGGTTCCCTTTTATACATTTCAGCTGGGACAGCGGCGCTGTGGCTTGCTTGGCGCTGCCCACGGTGCTGAACTAAAGAGCAGAGAAGCAATTGAAAAATCTAATTTCTCTCTATCTTAAGAACATTCACTTATACAAAAACAGACTGAACGGATATATATAACAGACCTGCTGGGGCAGCGGGCTGAGAGCAGGGGACACAAACAGGCTGGATAAGATGGTCAGGAAGGCCAGTAGCGTGGTTGGGGTGGAGCTGGACTCTAGCGAGGGTGGCGGAGAGGAGGAACCTTGCTAAGCAACCCCTCCCACCCACTATACACAGACTTGGCTGACAGGAGGAGCATGTTATAGGCTCACACTACCTAAATGCAGCACTGAACGGCACAGGAAGTCTTTCATTCCGACAGCCATCAGACTATACAATGCATCACTGTGCCTCACTGCATCACTGAGCACAGAGTGACAGTTACCATCTTCCTGGACTCTTACTTTTTAAACAGCACTGTGCAATATTACACCTACTGTAGACTTCAGTATATATTTTTTAATTTACTGTATCTTTTATTCTATTTTTATTATATTTCATTTTATTCTATTCTTAGGCCATTTGTTTTGTTATTCTTATTCGTGACTTGTTCTGTCTAAATGTTTAATGTTGAGTGATTTGCAGTGTCAAATTTCCCTCAGGATAATACATTTCTATTCTATTCTATTCTATATCTTTGAAAAGTCTCCATTTATTCAACACTTCTGAATTCACTGAAAACTGAACTGAACTGACAAAAATAAGGTGCATAAAAAGCAAACAAAATTCCTCCACAGGCTACTCACCATCATTAGTAGAGCGGCAAGCGGCGTTTGGGGACAGAGTGAAATCTTCTTAAAACACTGCCCCTCCACTCATTCCTGAACTTTTTTGTTAAGTCCTTCTCAAATGCCAACTGAATTAAATTGGCCTCGCGTCGATGAAGCATACTAAGGCGATGTTCTGTAAAGACGTTCTTGAGGGTAGAAAACTAATTCTCACAGAGTGCCGTGCTAGCTTCAGTAGTGTTGTTGTTGACATCAGTGCCCACTAGGGCTGTCCCCGACTAAGGATTTGGATAGTTGACTTTGATTGACCAAACATTTTTTATTTTATTTTTTATTTTTTTTACCAGGGTGGGCACAGCTGACTCTGTGGGCGGGCCCGGCCCCCTAATGCCCGCCCATGGCGCCGGGTCTGGTTGGTACCAGTCACCAAACAAAGCCTTGTATTGCATGCCGAAGTGTCATCACGGGCATTGATTTGGAGTGCATGTCTAGCCCAGTGATTCCTTGTAACTTGAGTGTAATTTTGTGTGGCTCATTGTAAAGAGTGTCAGTCAGTATAGAGGTAGTATTAGATGAGTAAGTATAGAGGTAGTATTAGATGAGTAAGTATAGAGGTAGTATTAGATGAGTAATTATAGAGGTAGTATTAGATGAGTAAGTATAGAGGTATTATTAGATGAGTAAATAGAGGTAGTATTAGATGAGTAAGTATAGAGGTAGCATTAGATGAGTAAGTATAGAGGTAGTATTAGATGAGTAAGTATAGAGGTATTATTAGATGAGTAAGTATAGAGGTAGTATTAGATGAGTAAGTATAGAGGTAGTATTAGATGAGTAAATAGAGGTAGTATTAGATGATTAAGTATAGAGGTATTATTATATGAGTAAATATAGAGGTAGTATTAGATGATTAAGTATAGAGGTAGTATTAGATGAGTAATTATAGAGGTAGTATTAGATGAGTAAGTATAGAGGTATTATTAGATGAGTAAATAGAGGTAGTATTAGATGAGTAATTATAGAGGTATTATTAGATGAGTAAGTATAGAGGTAGTATTAGATGAGTAAGTATAGAGGTAGTATTAGGGTAGTTCCTGTAGTTCGTTTGCTTTGTTCCGATTCAGGGAGACACAGGGACTATAATGATACAATGTTGCACTTGTCCTTTAGTTCGTTTGTGTTCACACGGCTGTGTTAATAGCGGACCAAAACAAATGCACGCGCGAGCAAACTGTCACTCATTGGTCAGATTTTGGGGTGTGTCCCCCCCCCC